>NC_051160.1:7209117-7427855 GCF_013339745.2 Dermacentor silvarum
TTTCAGCACGTAATCAAAGGTTGACTCTGGCGTCCTTCAGGGCGCCATAGTCAACTTATTTATCTTTTTTTTATTTGTTATCTATATACATGATATTGTAGAACACACTATAGTAAAAATCAAGTTGTAGGCGAATGACTGTGCAATTTATTCGGATTTCAAAAAGCCTGTTCACGAAGCCCAGTTAAGTGAAGCATTCCAAAAAGATTTTTGATGGTATTGAGAAAAGAATTGTCTGTAAGTCCATTACGTACAAGAAACATCCTCTCAAGTTCCTGTATTGTACCTGCGATGTATCACTTTCAGAGGTCACAGGAAAACACTAAGAATGCAGGAGATTGAAATTCAAGATGATGAGCAACATGAGAACAAGGTGAAAGCAGGAGCCAGCAAAGAGCAGGAGCTCCTGCTCTCACCTTGTTCTCGTGCTGCTCATCATTTCAGAGGTCACGCAATACAAATATTTAGGTCTCGGGATAACTAATGATCTGAGATGGACTAAAGCATTGATATAGTAACAGCAAATTCTAATCATAACTATTTTTCTTCAAAGAGTTCAGACTTCTCACCTATATACAGTAAAATCTTGTTAATACATACACGCTGACGACATAGCTATGGTTAACACGTAGTAAGTACAGTTCCCCGGCCGAGTCCCCATTAAACCCAACGTATTGGCTGCCCGTTTACGGTGTAGTGGCTCATAGAATGCGTACCGGTTAGCGCGTACCACAGGTGAACAGCATGTTGTGCTGCAAATGCTTTTTTTTTTCACTTTTGAAAAAGAAAACGCAGAAACCACAATTAAATCGGTACTTGGAGGTATCGATCAACGCCGTGTATTCACGACACCATGTCGGTGATGGAGATTGGGCTTCCTCCTTTAGACTGGGTCGCCAAACACAGAGCGCAGCGTAGCTAAAAGCCCCATCGCAGCAACCATCAGGCGCGCGCGGCCGCACAATGCACAGTTGCTGCGCCGCTCCCTCCTCACAGTGCCATGCGTGCAATGGAATACGGCATGTTTCCTCCCCGCTTTCCTCCCTCGGACGCGGGAGAGATTACGGTGCGATCATCAGCGCCGATGGCAAAAAGGTGCCTGGAGTGTCCATATAATTGCTATCGCAATAAAAGTAGGAGACACACGATACGATTCGGCGTCTCATACGGCGTTCAATACAATCGTACCCAGCAGACACTATACCAGAGATGCCAAACCGTACCGTGTCTCTTCTACTTCACGGCAGCAAGTTAAGGGTGCGTTCATTACGCAAGGAAAGAAAAAATACACTTGACTGCAAAAGTGTGGGTGCGTCTATTATGCAAATAAATACGGTAAAACCTACAAAAAATATAACTTTACTTCGTGTACTTCTCTGGTACAGTAGAACCCCGCTATTACATTCCCGGGTGCTGCGTTTTCCCAGCTGTTACAGTAAAATCTCTATATTTCAGGGGACCGTGGAAAATGGTTTGTTATTCTGAAAAGTTGTTATAGTGAAAGTCCCGAAATTAAGCATTCCACACATTAACTTATCAGTTCATATCAGATCATATGAGCTATCCACGAAGACGTCGCTATTGGCTCTCGCCCCGCGCTGTTGCTATTTGCCATAGATTCCGGCGCCACGCACCACCCAAGCACCGTGTAATAAGAGTGACGCGCTCAAAACAGATGCTGAGGCCGAGAGAACTACCAACAAAGACAAAAAGGAAGCTCCGTGTCGCCTCCAAAGCGCAATGTTTATTGTTTATTTTCACAATCCTTGCTGTGGACACCGCAACTGTCTCGCTCGAGGCGGACACCAGAACTACTTAAAAGCGCAAGCGCGCGTAGCTGACACAGCCCGGAAAGCACGAAGTGTGACCGTGTGGCAACCCCACGAGTATGAAGGTTACATTTCTCCGCGCACGTAGCTACTACAGCCGCAGAAAGTGTGAAAGAGGCAAGCAGAAAGAAGGGCGAAAGAAGGAAGAGACGCGCCTCCGTTGCTGGGCGACACTTGTTGGCGAAACATGCGCTCACAAAACCTGAGGAGTCATCCCCTCAGCTAGTGTTCGAACGGTCCTGCGCGTGACAATCGCACACTTCGGGAACTTCTCAGAAAGAACGGCTCGCCTGACTGTTCAGCTCACCCACTGTTACTCTGCCTTGGAACGAAAAAGCGAGAGTCGAGAGCCAAAGTATTTTGCGGTGATGCCCGACTCGATGCAGGCTTTCTGGCCCCGCTGCTCTCCCGAGCTGCGCTGCTGGAATATCCGTCCACGCGGGGCCTTCGGGCACACTGCGCTGCTGTAGAGCGCAAGGGCACCGTCCTAAACCAGGGATGAATCCATTGCAATGCACGCCGGCGTGTCATCTGAGGGCTGGGTGGTATGGAAAAGACTTGCGCGAAAGAACCTGTAAGGCGCGCGCGATCCACAGCCGCTTCCCTAGTGACAGGCCGCTGTCACCGATTTTGCGTGATCGTTGCGCTGCTTTCGAGTCTTTTTTGGAACTCGTGGAGTGATTATCGTGTGTGGGCGATTGGCCTGTCATGAGGCGGCCGCCCCGCTTTCAGACGCGTCGATGCTGCGTGCCAGCGTAGTTCCCCACCCCTCAGGCACAGTCTCAGGTTTTCCAGACCCATGTGCCGCGGCGTACACTTTCTGCGCCTTGTCTGCTAGCTTCCTGTTTCGGCTGCAATGACTGGATACACGGAAATTTAAGAATCCCAAATTTTGGAATACGAGTTTGTAGTACTGAGGGGTTGTTAACATGACACGGAAACTGAATAACGATCGTTATTCTGAAAAGTTTGGTATTCTGAAGTTCGTAGTACTGAAATATTTTTACATTGAAACTATAAGAAGTCAGCAGGGGATTTCTGAAAAGTTTGTTAATGTGGGGTTCGCAGTAACAACATTTTACTGTATGTCGTTTTCATCTGGTCCTGGCATAGCTCCCATAGGACCCAATGCAATGGTAACCCACCTCGCTGTTGCATCGCAACTGTGGGACCGTTCCTGCATCATGCGTTGCGAACTGCCACCCCACGACGGCCTGAGCGGCCACGTTGACTTTTCATGTCGCTTGGCTTCGTGGCTTGACGATGGGATTGGCTGCCTAAAGTGCCGGGGACGACACCTATGACATATTTTCGGTTTCCGCCAGCAAAAGTACGGCCTTTGAGATCCGTATTTGGTATCTAAGGGTGGTGTCTATGATGCGTTGGGGCCCTAAGATTGGTTTTGGCGCATAGATGTGCCATATAAACATCAGAGTGTGGTTCCAACATTAAAAAAAAAAAAAAAAAAAAAAAAAAAAAAAAACTAGCGTGAAAAAGATGTGGATGAGCAAGAAATGACAAACACGGGCAATGTGTTTGTTGTTTCTTGCTACAAACACGGGCGATGCGTTTGTCATTTCTTGCTCGTCCACCCTATCCACGTCTTTCTCGCGCCATCGCCGCGCCGTGTGCTGTATGTGCGAGTGAAAGCGTATGAGGGGAGCAGACGACCGTGACAATCTCGCGTGCGCAAGGAAGAAAAGCGGGGAGGAAGCTCGCCTTCTTCCGTCGCGCTTGAAACAACGGGGGGTGAGGGGGAAGGAGGGATAGCAGGCTGTGTTGTACTCTGGCATCAACTGTGTACTGCGAGGGAGGGCGCAGGCCGCATCTTGCAAGTGATTTGCGTTGGGGGCAGAGTCTAGGCAATGTAGGTACGTCGGCGGCTTGTAGCTTTGTGCGTGCTGTGTGTTCTAGGCGCTTAGCTTGTGCGGAAGCAATAGACAGCACGAAGGTCACATCGCTCGCTGCTGATGCCGTGCTTCCTCATGCCAGCATTTCGACAGCGAGTGCCCACGCTCATCAAGTGTGATGTGTTCATGTTAGCCTGTGCGCGCTGACACCGTGCTTGTTAATATAGTTAATAAGTGAATGTTTACAAGTTTATACGGACGGTAAAACTACTATCCTTACTTTGTATAGCTGACTACTAATTTGCCATCACAATCGATGCTTCGGCTTTCGGGCAAAACTGCGACTTTTTTTCAAACGTGAGAATTAAAGTAAAATTGTGTGCAATTATCTACTACTCTCTCAATTTTTCCGGTTTCTCGGCACTTGCGTTTCCCAGCTCTTACGTTTTCTTTTCTTTTTTTTACAGTCCTGTGAAAAATGTATCAGCGGGGTTCTACTGTACATTGTTATGAATGAATTCTGGGGCTTCATGTGCTAAAACCACAATTTGATAGTGAGGCACGCCGTAGTGGGGCACTCATGATTAATTTTGACTGCCAGGGGATATTTAGTTTTTACATTTTGTGCCAATCGAATGCGGCTGCGGCAGTCGGGATTTGATCCAGCAACCTCGTGCTTAGCAGCGCAACACCAGAGTTGCTAAGCCACCGCGGCAGGTACTTTGATATCGCCTTTCAGGCGAAACTGCAACATTTGTTTAATGTAATGCGTGGCAACCTTTGTCCAATCCTTGTAACCTTTGTGATTTCTACAGCTGTAATACTGCGTTCACTCTAAAGGAGCTAGCAGCCGCGACATATTCGTTCTGAAACATGTTGCCATAGACAGCATTAAAATTACAACCATTGTGCCACCACCGTTTGTAATAACGAAGCATTTGTATAACTGCAATCACTATAAATGGACTCGACTGTATTCAGCATCAACTGTATCACTGTACCCACCTGTGGATGTACAACTCTCGGTTGTTGGGCAGGTCATAGTTGATGACAAGGGACACCTGTTGGACGTCAATGCCCCGAGCCCAAATGTCTGTTGTGATGAGCACTCGGCTGAAAGGTATCAATGAAGCTTGCTTAGTGGGCGACACACAGAAGCACAAAGGAAAAGTTTCATTTGACTTAACCCTTTGAAGGTTTTTGCCGTATGTGTACGGCGGCGATTTTCTGTCCCGCAAGGTCTTTGCCGGACGGGTACGGTTTCAATTCTCCGTTTGAAATTTCGCGCCATAATGACGATGCATGCTTACCGGGAGGTGCTGCCACCTTTTAGGACTTACAAGAAGCGTTTGACATTTGTGCTACCTTCTTGCGGAGATAAACAGAACTGATTTCTAGTTTCAGCGCATGCGTCGCGCAGACTGCGGCAACACCCCTTTCGCGCTTTCGGTTCCGCCGCAGTGATCGCAACGGAGGCGCGCGAAACGTGAGTTTTCTCACTGTCGGCACTGTCTTGCAGTGGCGCTGAAGTTGATTTCTATATTGCGTGGCGCTGTCTTAGCTTGTTTATCAGCGCCGCTCACGAGGTATTCTCACTCTCTGCGGCAACGCGCTTACGCGGTTTCGGTTGCGCCGCGTGATCGCAACGGAGGCGCGCCAAACGTTAGTTTTCTCTCTGTCGGCACTCTCTTGCAGGGGCGGCGGAAGTTCATCTCTATCTTGATTGGCGCTGTCTTAGCTTGTTTATCAGCGCCGCTCACGAGGTATTCTCGCTCTCTGCGGCAACGTGCTTATGCGGTTTCGGTTGCGCCGCGTGATCGCAACGGAGGCGCGCCAAACGTGAGTTTTCTCTCTGTCGGCACTCTCTTGCAGGGGCGGCGGAAGTTGATTTCTATCTTGATTAGCGCTGTCTTAGCTTGTTTATCAGCGCCGATCACGAGGTATTTTTGCTCTCTGCGGCAACGCGCTTACGCGGTTTCGGTTCCGCCGAATGATCTCTACCTTGATTTCTACCTTGATTGGCGCTGCTCTTTGATTGGCGCTACCTTGATTGGCGCGATAAGGAGCTGTGCGTAGAACCGTGTTTCAAGGAATACCACACTCTGAAATATTATTGAACATTTGGAGTTCTGAGTGATGCCGACATCAAAATACTGTTTCTAATTTTTTTTCACTATTTATTCCCGACTTTATACATTTTTTACATTCAATATCCGCAATAAAGTAATTTGACCAATCTGGGAAAGTTTTTTTCAAAATAATTCGACCTTCAAAGGGTTAAGGAGGAACGCGGCCTTTGAAAACCGGAAAATAGAGAAAAAGTCAATTTTCGGAAAACCACATATTCGGGCAGTATGTCTTATAAACTACTATTTCTGGAAATACCAACGTCTAATTTATCGCGAAACTATTTCAAATAAAGTTTTTAACAAGACGCAGCAGCCCTTGAGTGGCGAGTGAGCGCTCAAAAACCCCTAACTTCGCGTGAGCGCCATTTCTCCACCACTCCACAATTTTGGTGTTGTTTCGTTCATGCGTTCTTGCTTTTTTTCCCCCGCCACTCGCGGTGGCGGCGCGGGAGAGGCGTAAATCGCTCATGATTGGAGGCTCGCGAGAACTTTCATCAAGCTTCCCGTGGCCGAGACGCGAAGCTGCGATTGGGCGAAGCACGCGCTCCTCAAGGTAGTGGGGGACCCCGTGACTCCCATTGGCTGCTGCGCGCGATGACGTAGTGGTCTCCTGCATAATGAGTCCGGTCGTCGTCTGCTTCGGCTCCTCCATCGCCAGCAACCTTTGTGCGTTCCGCTCACTATCGTCTATCTTTGCAGCCGTTTGCATATTTTCCAAGTTTCTACCGTTTTTACGAGACCGTTGTTGCGTTTAGCCTGCCGATTGTTGGACGGTTGTTGGTCACGATACACCCGATGAAACTCAGGACGTTACATGCGTTCGGTGCGAGGAAGCGTTCTATGAAGCTCGTCCGCATAGCCAAGCTCCCCGCCCACCCGTGCACAGACGATGATCGCACCGATGGTTTTTGTGGGGTAGCTTCTGCTTCACCTATGCGAGAGAGTGGTTGCGTCGGCGCTTCTAGCAAATTGACTCCTGCTCCAACGGTGCGAGAATTTGCTGTGATGAGTGCGCCTGGTGTCTCGTGCTCATAGCGGCTTCCACATCCTCTCATGTGCCTCGGATGTGCACTTGCAAACACGTTTCCTGACGTGTGAGGAGAAAGAGGCTGCGGATAAAAAGCGCACTGCTGTGCAACGAGGACTTGGCGCTATGCCGGCCATGGAGCGGAAATTTAAAGCAATGGAGAGGAATCCTGAAGCTGCCACCGCAACAAGTGAAGGCGAAAAATTTTGAAAAAGGCCAAGAAGCGATCTCAAGAGAAGGTAGAAAGGCGGCAAAGGAAAAGAGTGCCTAAGGACATCTCCAGTTACGCTGCAGGGTCATGTTAGACTAATATATGTGCTCAAAACTTTCAAACCTCATTCTTTCAAAATGACCTTTTTGGCTGGTGATGCTACTTATTCCAGCTACAGTCGCCGACCGATTTTCTGGACGAAAATAGTCCGAAAAATCGAACAGTCCGAAAAACTCGTTCACCCTAGAAGGGAAAATTTTAGGCTTAGAGTGGCATAAAAAAAATTTAATAATGCCCTGCCTCGTACTACTATTGGAAGCGATCAGATTTGCTTGTATTTCCGCCAGACTGACGTCGCCTCTGCATATAGTCGACAAGAGTGTCACCGCGGTGGTGATCTCCATTAGCGGAGATCGCCATGGAGATCGAAGGAACAAGCCCTGTTACTTCACACGTGGCCTCCGCAATCAGTTCGAACAGCGTGGCGTTCGCTCCGGCCTTTCTATTTGGCATGCAGCCCAGCGGAGAAGTGTAATCTTGCTAACTCTGCAATGCTCTGTAAGAGGTCAGCGACGGCGTGCTGCCAGAGCTGATCGCGGTGGCCACGCTTCACACCACTTGGCTCTCGCGAAGCCACTGGCGGTGGCGCCGATCACACAAATGAGAAGGCGCACACGTCTCCGAGGCGCGCACACTATGTGCAAAATAAAAATAGCAACGGAACTTTAAAAAATGAAAAAACGAATTTCGCAAAGTGAATAAGACGGCAGTGCTGTCGGAAAAAAGAAAAGAAAGAAGTGTCCTCCCCTAGAACGATATGTCAGCTAAAGAAGAGTGGGCATGGCCTCCGAGACGAGAGGATGGTGCGCCTATCGCAATCTTGGAGGCTATAGAGCGGGCCACTGGAAGCCAAGCCTGGGCAAGCCAGCGGAAAATCCAACATGGCGGCTTCCAAGAACGCGTAGCATGGCTCAGAACGAGTGATTTAGTCCGAAAAATCGAACTTTGGGGCCTAAATTCGTCCGAAAAATCAGTCGCGAAAATGCATTAGCTCTATGGGAACCCTGACGGTGCATTTATGAAATCCGGAATATCCAACAAGTCCGAATTTATGGAGTCCGAAAAATCCGTCGGCGACTGTATATCTACGGAATCGCTCATCAGATTTCCACAAGATTTTCTTTATTGTGTATCTGAATAAATTTCTGCGGGCAATTTTTTATATATTGTGTCTGTGATTTGTGATATTTAACCAAAATTTCATTGATGAAGTCCTAATCACCAATACTAAATTCGGTGGTCTGCTACAATTTTTCAGCAAGGAAATTTAAAAAAAGGGCTCTGTCTTGCCCTGAAGTATCCATGTGGGAATCATCATAGTGAATTTCACAGTTTCAGCACCTTTTGAAAATTCTTCAGGCCTGGAATGAGAAAACCATGTGCACCATTCTGACATATTGCTGTAACTTGAGAAGCAGTAAACATAACTGCATAAAATTTTGTAGTTCTACTAATGCATTTGCTATGAGTCTATCCTGAAAATCTCATTAGGATATATCAAACAAAAAAGTTGGTACCCGAGGTAGCCTCCCCCCTTAACTATAAAATTTTAAAATTTCAATTAAAACATAATTTCCCTAATGCCTTCCTTGGCTTCATCTGTTGGCTTCATATTGTAGGAATCGGACTCCCCCTTTCCTCAATTACCCCCTGTATCAGTGGCGCAACAGCCAAAATAGGATTTGAAGCAATTTTTGGAGTAGGAAAATCCAAATTTGGAGCAGGTTACGGGAAAAAAAAACCCTCTGTTTTTGAGCAGTAAATTCCAAATTTGGAGCAGTTTCACAAAGAACGCTTACTCATAAAACACCCTAAAATTTACCCTGCATAATAAATGCACCACCCAACTTTGCATTGGATTTCTGGGAGTATATACGGTAATTCACACGAGCAGCGTAGGCGAGGGCAGGGGCGCGATCGGAGATCGCCGTTTGGAGCGCACGTTCAGTTTCGCCATGCACAGTTGACTTAGGCAGCGCATGGCGAAATTGAACGCGCTCCGAACAACGACCTCGATTACGCCCCGGAAGTGCACTGCACACAACTTTATCAGCCAAACATGTGGAAAGCACACATGCACTTCTTCGTGAGTGGATTCCATTCGTTGTTTTTTTTTTTTCGTTTTTTTTCTGTCGTGTTGCGACGTTCCGGCGGTAGTCGAAAAATGCAGCAACCCTTTGACAATCTTTTGGTGTTTCGGTGGTGGCCTCCAGTTTCGGATACTATGGACTTCGGATAAAACAATTTTTTTGCGGATTATCAGAGTCCGTTGTAACGAGAGTCGACTATATATATATATATATACACACACACACACACAGTCGGGTACCGCTACAACGAAAATCACGGGACAAGCGAACAATTTCTTTGTGGCGGAACTTCATTGACGCAAAATTAGTATGTTTATACCGCATTTTCCGGTGTATAAGTCGCGGTTTCTTTGTGAATTTTTCGCCGGTACATTTCTTGTGTACGTTGTGGCAGTATTGCTGGGGAAGGAAACGACTTGTGTACGTTTCCCACCCCAGCAAAACTGCCGTCAAAATCGGATTGGAGGCTATGACCACGCAAAGCACGCTGGGTTGACCTCCTCTGCCACTTAATTGCTATGGGTTCCGTACGCGTTATCGAATTCCCGCATGCGTGAAAAATTCCCGACTGCGAATCAACCGACCCCGAAGTTGTCACATTTACAGATTGCTTTCAAGATACTGCGTGCGCCGTTGCGCAAACTTCGCAGTTGCTACCAGAGTACAAGCCAACCCCTCCCTCCCGCGATAACACCCCACTTTCCTCCTCTGTGCGCGATTCGGCTCACTGTTGCACGCTTTCAATCGCACATAAGGCATACGGCACACGAAGACGATGTTATCACCTTTGGACTTTATACGGAACATTGTGGCGACCAAGATTGCAAAAATGCGCCCGGTGTGCCTTATCATTGCTATCGCAATTAAGTAGGAATGACACCCATACGCTTGCACGTGACCCGCGTTTACGGAGTGAAACATCACTTATTTTTTAGAATCATATACCGAACGAACAAGTGCGTCTTGTACACCAGTACGACTTATAGTATATGTTTTTTGTTTTTTCGGAAGAACTGCCGTTTTTAGGAGGAGGCAACTTATACAAAGCTGGGAGTTATAGCCCGCAAAATACGGGTACAGTGTAATACGAGCGAACGAAAGCCGCGAGCGAAACCGAAACCACTGTCCGGGAAATCTTTGCGATGGCGTGGGGGCAACGGTTGAGACGTACTAAAGGCGGTCAATGAAGTGTCAACTTTTCGAGAGAATGCATTTCGTGCCGCAGTTACACCATTTTTCGTGCATTGCAGCTGACGCGTAACTCAAAGCGCATGCCCGGCCGATCGCGAAACACTCGCTTCGTGGCACATGCACTGTCGCAATGAAGCAGTTTGAATTCTCAATTTCATTGCATATTTATGACAAAGTCGGCAAGCACTGCAAGCTTGCGCTTACCGGAACTTTTATTTCCAGAAGTCGGTCAGCCTAGATTTCTTACGCTTCACGGCAAGCAAAGGCATTACGCGAGTCCCACAGTCCGTTAAAAGAGCATTGCAATGTCATCGTAACCGAGAAATTTCGTGGCTGGTCGGGCGTTTTGGCGCAGCGTGGTGCAATTTCGACATATATCACGGTTTGGCACAGCTCGGCGCAAAAATACGAAGTTGTATAAAAATGGCGCAATTGGCGCAGCTGTTGCACCCCTGCCTGTATGCAAAGTGTGATTTTGCATAAAGAGCAAAGTTCTCATGCCACAATTGTAGTTAAAATTTTCAGTGACAAATTGGAGCCTGAATTCAAAAACCATTACATTTAAACTTATGACCAGCTTGAGGCCAACTTACCTCTGGCCAGAGCGAAACTCCTTCATGATGGCGTCTCGCTCCTTCTGAGGCATGTCGCCGTGCATGGATGACACGGTGAAGTTAGCTTCCCGCATTTTTTCACTCAGCCAGTCCACCTGCAGAAAAACACCACCGCGAAATAGCTGTAAAAACCATGAATACCACTTTTCGTAGTAACATTGCAGGTGGACTCAATGCTGGACCAAAAATGACACAGTTTCACCAGAAAGGCGAAGCATCAATTTCGATAGCAAATTTGTAGAGAGCTATACGGAGTAAGGATAGTACTTTTATCAGCTGTACAAACTTGGACATGCCGCAGCACCGGCAACACACAGAACTGTTGTCGACGCCATCGGCGTTTTGCCCGCGTTCGCACAAAACGCGTGAGGCGTTGGTGACTGTTGCCGAAGCCTCTGGGGGCGGCTCGGAGGTTTTCGACGAGATGAGAACGGGACACTCGTCGAGCAGCGTCGGAAGTCTTTACCACCTTCTCGCCTCACAACGTTTGTAGATAAATAGGCATTTTGTGCCGCAGCTAAACGTAGCCTCCCCCCCCCACGGCCTTTCGTGTGTCTGAAGAAGTCGCGTTTGCTCTACATATATGGTGATTGTAAAGGAGGAAAGAGACGCTTAATTCTGCAGCCCTTAAGGGAGCACGGCGCAGAACGCGCGTTTGTTCTCCGCCGTGCGTTCACTCCCCATGACAGTGCGCGTCCCTCGCGCCCTTTCACTCGCACATACAGCGTTCGGCGCGCGGCGACAATTTCATCACCTTTGACGTCATACGGAACCTCACGGCGACGGCAGAAATCTGGTTTGGAGTGTCCATATAATTGCTATCGCAATGGTAATGTGCAAGATCAGTGTGTCCCACTGTAGCACGTACATTGGCCCTGCCTTCGTTGATGCCAGGGTTTGTCCTCTGCATCCCCCCTCTCCACGCAATGCAATGCCAGTTTCCACTGGGGAAAATAGGAGTAGGCACACCAAGCACTCAAAGTAGTGCCCAAAAACAATGTCTAGTGGGGTTCAGCAATGCAATGCCAGTTTCCACTGGGGAAAATAGGAGTAGGCACACCAAGCACTCAAAGTAGTGCCCGAAAACAATGTCTAGTGGGGGTTCATGCTGCTCCAAAACAAAACACCAATAAAGCTGACACAAAGTTGTTACTGTAGTTATTACTCTATCACATGCATAATGAACAAACTTTTTTTCAAAAAAACCGAAGAAAAGATGGGGGGTTGCATTTATTATGCAGGGTAAATTCCAAGGGAACTTCTGCAAAAAAAAGAAAAAATTGAAAAGTAATATGCTAACGACTGAAATGTACACCATTTGCAAACAGTGACAACTTTCTGGTCTCTGACTCCTGGATGGCGCAATGCACCTGATTACAATCAATCCCAGATATATTAAACTTTAAGGGAATCGCAAAATAGTTTGATATACCACATCTACTTGCATTTTGAACTCCCTTTTCCTGAAAGATGTGCGAAAAGTTGGGGCGTGTGTTCAATAGGTGGGGTAAAATTTTGAGCCATTTATTTCCTGTGGCCGCCTCTAAAGAGTGAGAGAAGCGGTATGATCTGGCATACGATAATACAGCTGCGTGTGAAGAGGGCCAAGTCATTTGCGTTATTGTTGCAGGCATCATAATCAGCTAGGGTAATTCGGCCCTCCAAATTTAGACTACACTTCATTGACAATCCCCTTCTCACTGCACAAGCTTCGGAAGACCAGATGGTGTCATTTCTTGAATCGGTTGAGACAGCCTTCCCATGCCTTGAAGTCTTCAATGCCAAGCTTCAGCGCATAGTTTTCTGCCTGTGCACAAATCGGCAATCCATCGTAACAATGTTTCAAGTTTCGGGTCGCTGTCGTACGCCTGCAGAATCTGCACTTCCTTCTTCATGTACGTTTTGCAAATGCTTCTCTTCACGCTGAATTTATTCATTAATAGCTGTTGAGGCACCCCTGTTTTCATGGCTTTCAATATTTCTACCTTCTCTGCCAAATCCTTCACCTCATACTTCACCCGCTTCGGTGGGGCACGCGAGCACATGGTGGCACGGCTCGTGTGGCAAAGCAGCGAAACGACGGGTACACACACGATCTCAAAATCAATCAAATGTGTAAACGCAAAAAGGCAAACAAAATTTAAGTAACACACACACAAAAAAGTTACGCAATCATTGTACACGAACCTGACGTAAAGTGATAAACATCATAAAAACAACAACCAAAGAAGACTGCACAACTCAGCAACCACACATGTCGAAAATGGCAGAGGGGAAGACAAAGATAAAAAATTTACTGACAATTACTATACTCCCTAATGCGAAATTTGAGCACAGCTGTATACGTGTTTTCCTTTCGTGATATATTGGCTCGCGCAGGCAATCTGTCTCGTGTGGAACGTTGCAAACGGAGTGAAGCATGGCGCAACTGCCTCGCTAATCTAGAGATCGCGAGAGCCAGCGCGCGCGTGATGCGTGGGCGCAATTCACAGTAGCCACCGCTGACAAATTTACCGGAAGATGCGCGCTACTCTGGCGCCATCTCGTAGGCATCGTCGTTGCACTTTCGCCATACCCTCCTCAGCTTTCCACCTCATGGTTCTGCTG
Organism: Dermacentor silvarum; assembly: GCF_013339745.2. Classification (NCBI taxonomy): domain Eukaryota; kingdom Metazoa; phylum Arthropoda; class Arachnida; order Ixodida; family Ixodidae; genus Dermacentor; species Dermacentor silvarum. The sequence continues at coordinate 7,222,726 of NC_051160.1, forward strand.
CACCCTCCTCTCCACTTTCATCGCCCGCTGCGATTGTTTGCTCGGTTATGTCACCGCCGCCGCTCGCCGTGCCTAAGAGCTGCACTCTAAATGAAGTATATATACCGTATTTACTCGAATCTAGGCCGACTCCGATTCTAAGCCGACCCCCCAAAAGTTCGAAGTCCGAAAAAAAAAAAGCTTACCTCGAATGTAGGCCGAACGAAAAAGCGAGGACAGCATTCGCAAAATGAAACAGCATTTATTAAATTTGAACATGCCGAGCTCACTCTATGTCACCATCGCTGCTAGCCTCGTCGCTATCTTCCTTACTGCTGATATCTTCAAACAGTGCGCTATATTCAGTACCATCCAGCGCATTAGAGATGCTGCATTTTTGGAAGGAGCGCACGTTGCGGCGCACGCAAAAACAATCTCCCGTGGCCCCCTCCAACGACAGACCGATGCCGAAGTTCCGCCCGGCTTGAACGTTTGACGATGCCTCTACGGCTAGCACAACTACCGTATTTACTCGATTCTCACGCTTCCTCAATTGTAATGCGCACCCGTTTTCCGTGAGGAAAAATTTGGAAAAATAGATTTCCTCCCGATGCACTGATGTTGCGATGAATAAAAAAAAAAGTCGTAGTTTCGCCCGAAAGGCGATGCATCGAATGCAGTAGCAAATTAGTAGACCGCTATTAACAAGCACGGTGTCACGCGCGCTCAAGCAAACATGAACAAATCTCGCTCGTTGACCGCGGAAACGAACTGTCAAACGCTGGAGACGAAGCGCGCCTTCGTGCTAGCATGCCTCTCGCTTCAACGCGGCGAAAACACGGCGCGCGGCGGACTTTACCCGTCGCAGGTTGCTTTCAAGATAGGGCTAAGCCTGATCGTATCGCCAGAGTGGATCGTCGCAGATTACGTCCTGCTTCGGTCCACTGAAACCGTTCCGCATAGCTTTGCTGGCGAAAATCCTCTCCTTCTGTTTGCGCCAGTCCCGCTCGCAAGTTTCGGATTCTCCGAACGCCCGTGATGCGGCCCGATTTCCGTCCGTCTCCGCACAGATGATCACTTTCATTTTAAATGCGGCATCATGATGAACTCGGTACTTCATGCTGATAGATAGAGCAGACGCTGAGAACGTGAAGACAGACGGTAGACTATTGCCTAAGCACGTGTACTGCAGCACACGGAGGAAGCTTCCGCATGCTAGCACGACGCGCGTGCGAGGCGGCCATTTTGAAATGCCGACGCAGATTTAGGGTCGTGTTGAAAGTGCGCGTTAGATTCGAGTAAATACAGTATTGGTTTAGAAAGCGGCCCTATAGTGGCATCGCCCATTTGGTGCCATTACGATAACGCCCCACCGCGCGCCGATGCTGCACCATACAGATACTACCGATATGACGCAGGTCAAAATGGCGACGTCGCTCGTGTACTTCAGCTGGCTACTGGCGCGGCTAGTTGCGGCTGCGATACTGACTTTTCTAGATGGCGCTAACTATGCACCATATTTATCAGTTTCAGTTAAAAACTGGCGCGTTTTTTAAAATCCTCGAATCTAAGCCGACCCTAGAGTTTCGTATGTGATTATTTGAAAAAAACTATCGGCCTAGATTCGAATAAATACGGTAGATAGGGTAGCTAGCATAGACTGTAAGTACCGGGCCGATAACCATAGTGATGCAGAGATAGTGCCGAACGCCAAAAGCGATATTATATGCCTCACGTACCTTTGAGCTCCGCCAACTATACGAAACTGAAGTATGACAAAATATGACTAGTTTCGTGTCATAGGTTTATGCACATGTTTGATGGGACCAGACGCCGTTTCCAAATTTCCAAATTAACGGGGGCCAAATTAACGAGGCTTAAATTTATCTAGATCAGCAATGTGTCGCCATACTTCCAGATGAATATGCCTGTTCCCAATTGCAACATATTTTCTTGGCTCTCCCCTGTAAGGAGAGATTTCACAAGTTTGACCAGTAGAAGCCGGTACAATTGTCTCCACAAAACACTGGCACCACCTCCACTCCTTATCAGGCTAACCTACCTTTCTCTTGGTGTTGCAGAAGATGACGGCCTGGGTGATGGTGAGCGTGTCATACAAGTCGCACAGTGTGTCAAACTTCCACTCCTCCCGCTCCACAGCTACAAAGAACTGCTTGATGCCTTCCAGGGTCAACTCATCACTAAAACCAAACAAGAGCACAGAATTAATAAACTCAGGTGCTGACACACGAGTTATGCAACACAATAAAAGGTGCATCGCATGTTAATTTCATGGATACATTACATGCTGCTCAGTGCAATTTCGTTCGTACCGCATTTGCCTATTTTTATGTGCCCCCGAATTTAAGGCACGCCCAGTTCTTCACAGCTCAAAGTAAAAAAAATAATCTACACCCCAAATCTTACATTTGCACAATTTGAAAAAGATGAAACCTGCCAAATTTACTTTAAGATAATGGAAATTCAATTACACTTAATGTTGCATCATCACCACTCTCAGCTCCTTCTCGCTATGGGTAAAACCTTCAGATCCTCTGTATGGTATCAAGTTTTCCCATGAACTCCACAACCGTCGCAAACCGGATGGCGACTCACGTCTAGACTAACCAATTTGCCAGTTTGTCCTACGATGCACAAAAGACTCGCACGACGGAAAACTGATGCAGCTCTGTTGCCACCAGCACAGCACAGCATATAAAATACCTCTCCTTACTGAATGAGCATTTGTTATGAAAGTGCCACGTCATCACCCCTAGCACACGCAAAAACTTGTTCTGCTGTAATCTCGTAATGACGATGGAATTTGTTCCGACAGTAGGTTGTTGCCAAGGTCACGAATGCGGTCTCGGTTTCATATCCAATCTCGACATGCAGGCACTTTTTGGACCCATTTCCTTGGAAAAAAGGTGCGCGAAAGGATAGATTGAATACGATAATTTGTTTCAATGAACTTAGGAACACCTTGCAGAAGAACTCCTGTAGATGTAAACGACTGTTTTACCAAAGCTCAAAGGGTAAATTTTTCAAATCCACACGAACACAGCACGGCTGGCATAGCCTGCTAAATATACAGTGAAACCTTTTGACAGTAGAACGGCGCTGTTATGTTCCCGGGTGCTGCGTTTTCCTGGCTGTTACGTCGTTTTGACCGGTCCCGGCATCACTCCCATAGGACCCAATGCACTGGGAACCCTGCTGTTGCGTCGCAACTGTGAGACCATTCCCACTCCCATGTGTTGCGAACTGCCACCCCACGCCGGCCCGAGCAGCCATGTTTATTTTTCATGTCGCTTGGCGTCGTGGTTTGATGACGGGATTAGCCACCCAAAGTGCTAGGGCGACACCTACGACATATTTTCGGTTTTCGTCAGCAAAAGAGCACAGAACACAAAGAGCTCATAGCTTTTAAAATCTGCATTTGCTATCTAAAGTTGGTGTCTATGATGCGCTGGGGCCCTAAAATTGGTTTTGGCACATAGATGTTGCGTATAAAGTCCAAGGGCGATAACATCATCGCCATGGGCAGTATGCTGTATGTGAGGCTATGAGGCTGTACCTGTTTTTAGTGGGTAGCCAATAAATCCTACCCAAGGCGAACCCCCCCCCCCCCCCCCCCCAAAAAAAAGTGAAATACTACCAAATTAAACTGTTAAGATTCATGTAACTGCTTTTTCGTTACAAATAAGCATGATGGCACAACTTGAGCCTCATTGTGGCCAGCAACTTATGGCTTTTGGCCAACCCCGAAGTCGAAGCAAGCCAGAGGGGAAAAAAGAAAAATGTGCGGCAGACGCGCACTCGCTCCTTCCTCGCGCAGGAAGTTTGACTTTGTGGTCCCGGCATTGCGGAAAGCAATGAAGTTTGCCGGGACCACCCTCAACCGCCATATAATGTGAGTCGCACTGTCAGACCCCGTGAAAACCCAACGAATTCAAGGGTTCTCAAGGACGGAAAAGAAATTCCAGGACTTTCAAGGTCTTGAAAACAGAACTTTCAATTTCAAGGGTTTTCAAGGATTTCAAGGACCTGTGCGCACCCCGACAATGAATACAGTAAAAGCTCGTTCAAAATTTTGGATAATTCGAAGTAGCTGCCGCGGTTCGTCCAACAATGTATTGAAAGTAATATGTAATGCATCCTGCTAATTCACACTGAAACCCACACCGCCACCGATAATTCCAACTCCGCGCCATCGTGGATGGCGACAGTGCTAGTGCGCGGGAGCACGTTGGCCATGCTGGTTGCACTGCGCGGTCCGCACCGCGTTGTTCTTTCCATCTTGGGCCCGCTCCCGTGGCAAGCGCTCTAAAACACGCCCACCCCGCTTTGCCAACGGGCGCAGACAGCCATTCAAAGCGGTGGGCGAGTTGGGGATTGTGCACATGTTCCAAAAAGAGCAGCTTATGGCGCGCTGATCTCACTATAGAGGGGACGGTATTTCGGCTGGCGCAGCGCAAGCAGTGTAGCGTGACTGGCCGCAAGCGACGCTCGCCCGTGTGCCGAAAACGTAGGACTAAAAGGTGCGTTTATAGTCCGACGTTTGCGGTGTGCGGGAAAGCGCAGCCGGTCATGCTATGCCACTTGCGCAGCGCCAGCCGAAGCGCCGTCGGCTGCTCTCTTTGGAGCATTTGCAGAACGATCCCCGACCTTCACGCTGCTTTGAACGGATGTCTGCGACCATCGGCGTTGCGGCGTGGGCACCTTTTTTCTTCGCGCAATGCATTGTGGGTCGGCGCAGTCGGCACGAAGAACATGGGGACGGAGCAAGAGCCATCTCGACGTTGGGCACGTGAGACTGTGTTGGCCGCGTCCCGTTACGTTGGCTGCGCCAGTGGATCGAAGTATAGACTGTTGCTCTCGCTAGCACTTGCGCGCGCGCTCACGCTACATCGTGCTATATCCGCGCCTCAACCAAGCGATTTTTTCTCTGACTTTCGTTAGTTTGAATTTTGTTTAATTCGAATTTTTGGAGCATTCCCGTGGAATACGAATTAATGAGCTTTTACTGTATTTAAAAATCCGGGGATTCTTCGATTTCTATGTTTCCTTCATGGAAGTCAAACAGTAGGTTAGCAGACAATAAGATGCAGAAAGCGTGCCTGGGCACTGAAGGAGAACGCGGGAGGGGGATATTTTTTCATTGAGAAGGCAACGACGCCTCTGGTTCTGTGAGCATGTGCTCCGCCCAGACAAGTGTCATTCAGCAACAGAGGTGTGTCTCTTCCTTTTTCTTTTCTTTTGCGCTTCTTTCTGCGGTCGTACCAGCTACGCGCAGTGAGAAATGTAACCTCCGTAGTATTTGCGGCGATGCCACACTGTCGCACTATATGGATGATGTCGTTTAGACACAGTTGCACTTAGGAATAGTTCAAGCATCCACCTCGAGTGAGACGGCTGCAGTGTCCCATGGCAAGAAATGTGAAAACCAAACTAACCAAAATAAACATTGCACTTCAGAGGTGACACGGAGCTTCCACTTTGTTGGTGGTTTTCTTGGCACCAGCGTCTCTTTTGCGTGTGCCACTCTTACCATATGGTGCTTTGGTGGTGCTTGGGGGCGGAATCCATGGAGCAGCATGGGCCGAGACCCAACAGTGACGTTTTCATAAATAGCTCATTCGGTGGCAACTAATGGGTTGATGGGTGAAATGGTTAATTTTGGGGATTTCACTATAACGACCTTTCAGAATTAAAAAAAAATTTGCTGCGGCCCAGTGAAGCTCGTTATATCATGATTTCACTGTATACCTTGATGACATGTTACTGTCCTAAGAAAAAAAAAATCAATTGTCACAGAATATAGGGCAAATCTTGCATGCCATATCCTGCATATCCCTCTTTTCAGCAACACATTCATGAGCAAAAGAAAACGTGTTAGCCAGGAACAGCATAACAACACAAAGAAAAAATAAACCTAACAATGATAACTGGGTGCTACTTTACGCCAGTAGCAGTTCTTCACCTCATCTCAACTGAAACGGCTGGCTGTTTGTGGAGTGTCATATGCACAATAATGGTCAGAGAATTAATGGAGAGGAAACAATGGGGATTGGAAAAAGCAGACTTGTAGCCCGTCTTGTGCCTATTTCATTCGTGCAGTGATTGCCCATGATAATCAACAACTGACTTGCCCTAAAGGTCACAGAGAGCAAATCGAAGACGACCCACCGTTTAACAAGAATGCGCACAGGGTCCGTCATGAACTTGCTGGTCATCTCCAGGATTTCGTGGGGAAGGGTGGCAGAGATGAGCACCACCTGAGTGCATGGTGGCAGGTACCGGTACACATCGTAGATTTGCTCCTTGAACCCTGCGATGAGGCCAGGCACAATTAATTGAACAGAGCCACATTACAAATCTTACTCCAAAATAATGAGGGCAGCCAGATACACAGTCCAATGCCTCTGCAACGAAATGACTAGTATAATGGCGTATTCTGAGTCGTGGTTAAATTCCTATCTTTTAAATGTACTGTGAATGCCTCTACAGCTAAGTCCACTACAAGAAATTTACCTGTACGATGAAGAGATTTCGGCATCTCCAACTGTTGATTTGTTGCTTTACAACTAATGCACACAGCAGGTGCTTCGCAACCACCCCTGAGCATGCTATGCGCATAGGAAGTGCTTGTCAACACCACAACAAAGACCTCTGTGCCGGAGGGCCACAGTAGCTGCTATGGTAGCCACCCCACCAACGCAATGATCTGCTTGGAAGTGAAACACTGTCCAAGTTACCAAGGCCGTTGAGGTGAAGGTTGACAAAGGCAGCAGTGGTGGAACGGTCATTTGACCTATTGGTAAAGGTAAAAGTCTGGTTGATGCAGCAAAAAGCACTCTTGGTGCAGTGTTCAACATACATTTCTATACCGGATATGGTCTCAATTTTGATTGAAATAGTTAATCAATACAGTGGAGCTGGCTTTACCTGCATCAATAAGGCACACGGACTAAAAATTACCAACCTGGTTTCATTATTTTTATTACAATGTACGTATATCACGTGACAAAACCCTGCTTTCACGATTTACACTTTAGGCACACTTCAATTGAGCAAGAAAAAAAAACTTTGGAGATTAGAGCATGTGACAAGGAAATGCACGACTAAACTGAAGTTCCGGAGGTTTCTTCTAATGTGTACAATCTCTCCAGAATAGCTGTGCCATGGACTATGCAAAAGGCTATTAAATTAAAACCGCGGAACCTGCTCCAACAATTGTGCAGGGTTGCAAAGAAAGTCCTAACTCATACACAAATTATACATATGTCAGCAGTTGAATACAAGCATTACAAGATACAGTAAAACCTCGTTAATTTGACCCTCGTTAATTCAAAAAACAGAATAATTCGGCCCCGTCCTTTGGTCTCGGCAGGCGTATGCATTATTTAATGCAATGAAACTCTCGTTAATTCGGACCACTCTGAGCTCGGCAAGCGCTGAAAAAGAGCAAATACGGCGCATCCACCGAAACGAAGCGGCAGAGTTCATATCGCCGTAGCCATCAGTAGAAATCGTACATGAATGACAGAATCGCTAGAACGCTTCGTGCCTATTCATGCCTTGAAAGCCTTTATTCATGCGTTTACCGCCACGCATAGCACCGCGTTGGCTGCGTGCCTTCAAGACTACGCAGTCGCCATCCATGATCTCGCCGATAGCGGCCGCGATTCCTTCCGCAGCGGTTGCGGCAAACTAGTTTTGTTTTGACACCGTGCATGCGTTGGCTGTGTGCCTTCGTAACTGCGTAGTCGTCATTCATGATTGCATTTACAGCGGCCGCGGTTTCATCCACAGCGTTTGCGGCAAACGGTAGTTTCGTTTTTACTCGGTGCAAAGTTGTCGAAGATGAACAGCACTGTCTACATCGTGATAGGCGGCGTCCTGGCGACACTGGCAAAAAAATAATCAGGATGTGCGCGCAGTAGTGAAACACGTGTCTCAAATGAAGGCGCGAGTCGCAGCCGCGCTGTGAATGAAGTCGCAAGGCCTTCGCCGCTGCAATTGCTAATCAGTCATGAGATGGACGAGAATTGCAGCCTTCGCACTGCTTTTGTGCAAAATAGAAACAGGACTTGCTGATTCATTCAGTGAATAAAAGCATGCTGACATAGTAAGCCCTTGTGTATTGTTTTCGTGATACCCTTGATAATTCGACATTCGGTTAATTCGGACATTTTTATTGGTCCCTTGAAATCTAAATTAACGAGGTTTTACTTTACTTTGAAACAATTATGCTAAGCAATGTGCAACCGGATATTATCCGAGGATTTTTTATGATCGAACACACTCCTTGAGAGTTTACATTATTTCTGGTCGAGTGTTTATTAACCCCTTCAGTCACGGCGTACACATTTGTGTACGCGACTTATTTTCGCAATTTCTCTGCAGTGGTGTCATGGAATAGATCGCGAACATTAAGCTTATAGTAACTTGAAAATTCCGCTTACCCTAACGCACCTCCATTTTATTTCTGAGTGCAATGTGTCACTATAGACGACCGCTTTGGTGAAGGCACTACCGTGTTTGACGGGCTGTTCGACGTGAAGCGGTTTGGTAGCAGCTGTGAAATAACTTTTTTTCCTTTCTAGTAATGCTTGCAGCGAATAATTAAATTGTGTATGTAATTCGAGCGGTTTACTAAATTTATTTTATGAAGAAACGTAGTATGACTGACTGATCACTAAGCAGATATTCGATAACTCTATAATTATAATGAGTCATCATAATATGCACAAGGAGTCCTTCCACTACCTAGATTTGCTTTCAATGGAGCATGCAGTACCTTGGCATAAATATTTGTAAATTTCATACATTTATCGAAAGTCTATCATAATTCGTGACTGAAGGGGTTAAGTCGGGCACTGCAAACATGAATACGAACTCCTTGAGTGAGCTCCGTGTCATGCAGCTATGAGGAATACCAAACTGCAAAACAAGCAATGAGACCGTACAGCGCAGTACATTGGAACATCAGCCAGAAAGAAATACAAGAAAAGCTCGAAAACCGCATCGGCTATATCCATAGCTACACACGCTCCACTAACTTCCAGAATGATGATGATGATGGCATGCTATAGGTTTGTGTATTTAGTTTTACTACCAAGACAGCATCAACGAAAGGAGGCTTTCATTCTTGTGTTTCATTTGTTGCTTGGTCCGTTTCGGCTCAGGCGAATATCCGACATGGCACAGCGACAATCACTTTTGGCACAATCCCTACTAACATTCATTGAGAAAAATGTAAATTTTTGTAAATGTAAATGTAAAAATGTAAATAAAAATGTAAATGTAAAATAGTAAATTAGTAAATATAGTGGAGCCAGCTTTGTGCGCATCAATGCGACATTCAGGCTAAAAACGACCAAACTAGGATGAGTAATTTTTCATAGAATGGCTTTACCTGTACCTATGTCACGGTGTAAACCCGTTTCTACCATTGAGCCGTTGAATAGGTGTTATGTTGCGCTTAAAGTGAGCAAGAAAAAAAGTTTCTAGAATTTCCAGTATTGGGTAAGCCCATTGACGATATCATGATCGACCAATAAGGAATAGAGGCCGCTCTCAATACACTGAATGCGTCTAAAGCAACTGGGCCTGATGCGTTGTCACCGGCACTGCTTTCTTTGTGCCCATGGTAAGTGTCCAAATACTTTTGTGTAATCTTTACTAAATCTCTACTAGAAATCTCTTTACCAGATGACTGGAAACTTGCCAATGTTGTCCCTGTGCATAAAGGTGGATAAAGGTGTGCATAAAGGAATTACCAGCCTATCTCGCTTACCAACGTTACATGTAAGATGCTTGAGCATGTGCTTTACAGTAATGTTATGAGCCACATGAACGTGCACTCTTTGCTCAGCCCCCAGCAGCATGAATTCCGTGGTGGACTTTCCTGCACAACACAGTTGCTTGAGTTGACGCACGATTTAGCAGGAGCTTTGGATAAAGTTTTTCTGTTGACTGTTTCTAGATTTCAAGAAGGCGTTCGATGTTGTCCCTCACTCTTATAGAAAAATTAGAAATGTATAATATAAACAGTACTGTTGTTAACTGGATAAAAGAATACCTAAATTTAAGAAGACAGAAAGTTGTGCTTAACGGCAAAACATCCCGTGAAGTTGATGTGTCCTCTGGCGTGATCTATATAAATGATATTTGCTCCGGAATTTCATCGCAAATGAGCCTATTAGCCGATGATTGTGTTTTGTACAGGACTGTTCATACTACCCATGACTGCAATGTTTTACAAAATGACCTGTCCAAGATAAATCAGTGGTGCAATAAGTGGCACATGCTCATTAACTTGAAAAAACAACCGTTCATATGCGTTTTTCGAGGAAAAGAAAAACTCATGACTTCTGTTACTCTTTAAATTCAACCACGATATTATCAGTTCAGGAGCATAAACATCTTGGCGTTTATTTCACACCAGTTCTTTCTTGGAGCCGTCACATTGATCACATCACAACTAAAGCATGCCGCATTCTAGGTTTCCTGCACAGAAATGCAAAAAAGTTGCCACTGGAGACAAAGGTATCATTGTACAGTAGAACCCCGCTGTTAGGTTTTTCACGGGACCTTAAAAAAAAAACTAAGAGCCGGGAAACGCAAGAGCCAGGAAACAGGAAAAATTTAGAAATGGGAGTAGTGTTGAACTGCACACAATATTATTTCAATTCTTACGTGCGACAAAAAGTAGTTTCGCCCGACAGCCGAAGTATCGATTGCGATGAGCTAAACAAAGTAAGAATAGTAGTTTTATCGTCTGTATAAACTTGTAAACATTCGGTTATTAACTAATTAACAAACATGGTGTCAGCGCCCACAGGCAAACATGAACACATCACACTCGATGAGCGCGGACACGTGCAGTTAAGCGCCGCTAGAAGCGAGCGAAGTGACCTTCGTGCTGTTGTCTATCGCTTCAACCCAAACTGCCGCTGCAGAAGCGAGCGAAGTGACCTTCGTGCTGTTGTCTATCGCTTCAACCCAAACTGAGCGCCGAGAACACGCAGCACGCACAAAGCCACGAGCCGCCGACACACCTACACTGCGTAGAATCTGCCCCCACGCAGATCGCTTTCAAGATACGGCCCGCGGGACCGTGCGCGCGCCGCCGCGCAGTATGATGCCAGAGCACGACGCTGCCCGCTACCCCCCCCCCCCCCCCCTCGGGGGGGGGGTAGCGGGCAGCGTCGTAGATTCAGTAGAATCTCGCTGGTGCCTCGAGCGCAACGGAAGGAGGCGCGCTTCCTTCCTGCTCTTCTTTCGCGCGCGAGACGCGGTCGTCGGCTCCCCTCGCGCGCTTTCACTCGCACATTGAGCATACGGCCGGGCGGCTTCCCTCGCACACTTTCACTCGCACATACAGCATACGTCGCGCGGCGACATATGCTGTATGTGCGAGTGAAAGCGTGCGAGGAGAGCCGACGACTGCGTCTCGCGCGCGAAAGAAAGCATACGGCGCGCGGCGACGGCGTTATCGCCCTTGGACTTTATACGGAACATCTATGAGCCAAAACCAATTTTAGGGCCGCAACGCGTCATAGACATCATCTTTAGATAGCAAAAGCGGATATCAAAGGCCATACTTTTGCTGGCGGAAACCGAAAATACGTAATAAATGTCGCCCCCAGCACTTTGGGCGGCCAATGCCATCGTCAAGCAACCAAGCCAAGCGACATGAAAAGTCAAAATGGCCGCTCGGTGTGGCAGTTCGCAACATATGATGCGGGAACGGTCCCACAGTTGCGACGTAACAGCGGGGTTACCAATGCATTGGGTTCTATGGGAGCTGTGCCGGGACCGGACGAAAACGACGTAACAGCCGAGAAAACGCAGCACCCGGGAACGTAACAGCGGGGTTCTACTGTACAAATCAAATGTCCGATCTGTTCTGGATTATGCTTGTGCTGTGTGGGATCCGTGGTCGGCACGTGACATGAACAGTTTATAAAGGATTCAAAACATAGCCGCTCGTTTTGTTTGTTCAAATTATGCCAGGAATTTTAGTGTTTCAAGAGCAAAAGAAAGCCTCGGTCGGGAATCACTACAGCAACGCAGGAAATATCTCAGAATGAAACTTTTTCACAACATATTCCACTCTCGAACAGGCATAGACCCCGGGAAATATTTTTCCAAGCCTGGCTACGTTTCTCAATGGCTGGACCATGAAAATAAGGTTAAAGAAATAGCCTGCAAAACTGAAGCGTTTAAAATGTCATTTTTTCCCAGAACCATAAGCCAATGGAACAAGTTACCATCCGATGTCACAACGATCCTCTCAAACGATGTATTTTCAAACTCTATACGCCCACTAAAGTAAGATAGTGTTTTTGTGCATATGTGCGAGTATGAAAGTGTTCCGGGTACATGTTTTGTTTTGCCTGCTTTATTGATTAGTTATTTGTTTCCTTCACTTATCTTCACTGAAAACAACTTAGAAGTGCTCTAAAAAGTTTGTTGTATCAGGCAAGCTGGCGAAAAAGTTTGCAGAAATCAGGAAAGAAAGAGCGTAACCAAGTGCCGTCATCTTGGTCTGATCGGTAAGCAAATTCCTCCGTCCCAAGTCTGCCACTTCAGCTATCCCCGCCATACAGAAACAAGCGCACAAAAAGCATATGATTGAAGGTTGTTCTGGAGTCGCCAACTGCCTGTGCCCACCACGTGACTCCAGCGCGTTTCGCCACTGATATGGTGTTTGTTCGTAGGGGCATCGTCTGCTTTTTGCACCTCGCGAGCTCTCAATGTATCGACCACCGTGATCTCTACAATGGGCACGACGCGGACATCCCAGAAGCAAGGCCGATCCCTCTGTTTCTGTGCATCTCAGATCTGCAGCTAAGCATTCCGAGCATCGGTGACGTGGACTTCGCGACCAAGCACTTCACGCGTGGAACCCTCGGTAACACGGATAAGCCTTTCGATAGAGCTAACCCATTTCCCATAAAGCTAATGCATTTTCGCGACCTAATTTTCGGACCTATTTAGGCCCCAAAGTTAGATTTTCCGGAATGAATTGCTCGTTCCAACCCACGCTACCCGATCTTGGAGGCCACCATGGTGGATTATCCACTGGCTTGGCTTCCAGTGGCCCTCCAAAATTGGAAGGTGCACGCTATCAAAAGAGAGTGCCCGTCATGCTCCCGTCTCGGAGGCTATGCCCACGCTTTTCCTTGACTGACATAACGCTCCAGGGGACGGCATTTTTCTCCGTTTTTTTTTTTGGTTAGCACTACCATCACCATCACTTAATGCAGGATTTTTTCCCCCCTAGCCATAGAGTTTCTCACAACACCTAGAGGGTAAACTGGCGCCACCGTCCTATGCGAGTTTCTTAAAGGGCTGCCGTGCCCCCATGGGAATGACGGGATATGTGTCTGCGAGGCTTGTGTTGGCTGGTGTTGTATGAGGCTTCGTCTAAAACGTGGATATGGCTACACAAATAACGCGTTCTTAAAATAAAATCTACCATAAAAGGCTTTCATTCACCCATATTACATCTCTCAATAAAGTTTACTCACCTACAATGCAGCATCAAGCGAAGAAAAGCAAGAACAGATGACAAGTTGTTCCAAAGCGAGTGAGAATCTTGTCGTCTACCCTCCAAATTTAGCAGCCAGCTGATACTTTTTACGTTTCATAGAATTGTGCATCCAATATTATGTCCTCAAAATTAAACAAAGCACGTTTTTGTATAATAATAAAGCTAAAGCAGTTTTTTACGTCCTGTTTTAGCAGGAAATGAATCATTGTGACAGACGGAACGGTGCCAGCCAGGCGCGTCTTCAAGGCGTTCTGGCTCTCCAAGAACGATGCCAATCCGAATCCACAATATACCTGCATTCCCTTGCATACCACAGCGCAGCAGCGCCACATTTCCCTCTAGGTTTTATAGTGTGAAACTCTATGCCCCTAGCTATCTAAAGTTTTGTCGCTATTATGCACGTGGTGAGTCCACAGGGCAGGTGTGTCTTGGAGACGTCACATGTTTGTGTGTTTTTGCGGCTTCGCATATGTGTGATTGGATCCACGTCCTGTGCTTTCAAGAGAGCCAAGCGGTGTGAAGAAACATGGCTCGTTTCTTCAATCTCCATGGCGAACTCAGTTGGCGGAGGTCGCCAACGCGATGGCATGCTCTTGTCGACTGTATATGGAGATGACGTCACTCTTGCACAAATCCAAGCAAATCTGACTGCCTCCAAGCGTAGTATGAGGCAGGGCATTATTAGAGATTGTTTGAAGCCACTCTAAGCCTAATAAAGATTTTTTTCTTGGCTGAACGAGTTTTTCGGACTGACTGATTTTTCTGAATATATTTCGGTCCTCGCGAGGCCCGGAAAATCGGTAAGCGACGGTACATCTGAATTAACGAGAGTTCGAAAGGATTAAATAATGCACACGTCTGCTGTGACCAGTAGACGAGTCCGTGTTATCTAATTTTCCGAATTAACGAGTGTTGAATTGACAAGGTTTAGGACTGGCCCTTAAGAACATTAAAAAATTAATGGCACTGAAGCTGGTGTTGGCAGTTACGATTCGGCAGCACTTTGGTCAGAAAACCAGATTTTCAGTGTCATTTTTAATGCATTCCCACACCTAGCTGCAAATTTCCGTTAGAAATGTCCATCTAAACCTCGAAATGGCAAAATGGTGCTCGATGTCTTGTTTATTTCTGAATTGCAAGCGCAGCTGCCATTTTTTTATTCGAGCAGTTATATATTTTACTACCAATGGGCCATGACTGTATTCTGCACACGAGAGTGAAGCATTCTAGCTGGCCTGAAGCGTAATCTTCAGGAACTGCTCTGGTATTCTGCAAAGGTCTCAGACATCACAGTCACGGAGTTGCGACTGCCCATCAGCCAAACAAGAGCTGTATAGTAGTTATGTTATCTGTGTCGCTATATGTGTCATCTGTATCAGCAATCAGCAATGCATAAACGAAGCGCCGAAGAACCGTGATCTTCTGATGACAGTGTAGTAACCAGCAACCCTTTGCAAGATTGTATGGTGGTGGCGCGTGATGCAGCGGCAACGTACTCGTCGACTCGAGCCACGAGAGTATCGACAGTAACGATGGCAACGCTTGAACAGCCGTTGTTCCCATGGTGGAAGGACATAGATGGTTAATTCAAATTGCTGAAATAAGCATAATACACGTGGTGTTGCATAGACAACTGCGCAAAAAAGAGTGCACCTAACGCCTCCATTATAGTAGCAGACAGATTTTTGGTCTTGATTGATATTCCGGACTTCATATATGCACCGTCAGGGCTCCCACAGAGCTAATGCAATTTTGCGACCGATTTTTCGGACGAATTTAGGCCTCAAAGTTGGATTTTCCAGACTAAATCGCTCGTTCCGAGCCACACTATCCTGCCTTGGCGGCCACTATGTTGGATTTTCTGCTGGCTTGGCTTCCAGTGGCCCGCTCTATGGCCTCCAAGATTGGGAGCACACGCTATCAACAGAGTGCGCACCAACCTCTCGTCTCGAAGGCTATGCCCATTCTTCCTTGGCTGACAAAACGCTCCAGGGGACGGCACCTTTTCCGCTTCTTTCTTTTTTTCGGTAAGCACTACTTCACCATAATCACTTACTGCGGGTTACTTTTTTTTTATCACCGCGTGGCAGCGCGCAGTTCGAAATATTGATGGAGGCTGATGCGCGTGTGAAATAACGAGTTCGTTTACCCATAGATGCCTATGTTGCGTGGCCGGATCGTGAGAGCCAGTTCGAATTATCCAAAAGTTCAAATTAATGAGGTGTGAATTAACAAGTTTTTACTGTACAGCTTCGCTGTAAAACCACCCATTGACACTTGCACAGGAGCTGTGGTCACTGCAACTTCGGTAGCCGCAGGCACAGATTCAGCACTACTGCCAGGCAAGGCGTCCGTCGGGCTCTTAAAGAATAACTTTGGCTGGAGAGCATTTTTGAGAAAATTCAATGCAGCAATGTGCTTCTTGCTAGAGCCGAACTACTGTGACCCATGTTGGTCAGCAAAAATATGCAGATATGTTCACCTCAAATGACAGAAGCTCCTAGTCGCCGTCATCGTCACACACAACTTGCACTATGCGGGGACGGCAGGAAAATGCGACGCTCACAAATCACACATCCCCAGTCACAGTGTACAACAAAAGACCTGAACAAGGACGCCACCATGTTGGATTTATTGTGTGTAAACTTGTCATGGCTCGGGTCGACATGCTACGTAAACCTGCCTCTGCAGCCAGGAAGTGCTAACTAATTTTAGTGGAGGTCAGTGTGCGCAATTGATGGCGCAAAAATAGGTGACGCTTAAAACATGCCGTGTTTCATTTCAATTATGTAATTCTGGCTCGTGACGCTGTAAGAAAGCCCTACCTTCAACATTCGTTACTAAAAAAGCGTGCCGAGAGTGGGATTTGGACACCATCTATCGTCCCTCTATGGAAGTGCTATTCCCGTAACACTCGCTTTTCGTCCAAAGTGATCGTTTCCAAGCAAACAATTTGCGAGACCTCTCCGAGTCATTAGTGTGGGCAGGCCCCAAGAAAAATGTGTTCCCCGACTTGTATCACTTCATTGACGAATTCTCTGACAATTTCCCCACTTTTCCCGGAGGCTCTAAATTCCCTGACTTTTCCCGGTTCTCTCCGTCGCTAGACACCCTAAATACACATGACGTGATTACAGAGGGGAAAAGAAAAACCATTATGCAGATTCAATGTGCATGGTGGTATTTTTGTGAAGCAAAGCTTTGTTGAAGCGGGTAATAAATCCTATACAAGTGCAACGAGTCCAGTTGTGGTTATCTACAACAGGGGTTCTCAGGTACGTTCATCCCAGGGAACCCTGCTAAGCTCCATAAAGTGCCAAGGAACCCCCCCCCCCCCTTGATTTCACCGAATTATCGAGGGTATCAAGAAAACAAACAAATGCTGCACTACGTCAACACGCTTTTATTTACTCAATGAATCGTCAAATCTTGTTTCTATTTAGCACAAGACCAGTGCGGAAGCTGAAATTGTCTTCATCTCATGACTGATTAGCGCTAGCAGCGGCGAAGGCCTCGCGACATCCTTCGCGGCGCGCGTTTTCATCTGAGACGCGCTTTGCACCAACGGGCGCACATCCCGATTATTTTTTCGCCACTCAGCTGCTCGCCAACAAATTGTCCGTCCATCGCGATGTAGCCGGTGCCTTTTATCTTTGACAGCTTTGCACTGAGTAAAAGCGAAACTACTGCTTGCCGCAACCGCTGTCGACGAACCCGCGCCGCTATCAACGCGATCATGGACGGCGATCGTGCGGTTCAGAAGGCAGGCGGCTGACGCACGCACCAAGTCAAAACGAAACTACCTTTCGCTGCAAGAAGTGCGGACGAAACTGCGGTCGCTATCGACGCTGCCATGGGAGGCGACTACGCAGTTGTGAAGGCACGCAGCCGACGCGCGCATCGAGTGAAAACGAAACTACTATTTGCCGCAACCGCTGCGGACGAAACTGCGGTGGTTATCGACGCGATGAGAGATAGCGACTACGCACTTACGGAGGCACGCGGCTAGCCGCCAACGCGGTGTTACGCGCGGCGATAAACGCAAGAATAAAGGCTTTAAAGGCACAATTAGGCACGAAGCGCTTCGGCGTTGCTGTCAGTCACGTGCCGCGTACGATTGCCGCTGAGGACCACGGCGATGCGGACTGCGCCGCTTCGTTTCGGTTGGACGCTACGCCGTTCTTGCTCTTCTGCGGCGCGCATTTGCAGTGCTCCGCGTTTTTTTTTTTTTTCCCGATCAATGTATAGGTCAGTGCGCACGCTATCGGCACCTACCCTATCTACAAATAGGAGAAAGGCGCATGGTGGTAAGTTACGGCCTCCGAGATTCAAGTGCGAAAGCTTAGGCGCGCTGCCCGTTCTCAGAGGTTGGGTGGCTACAAGCTGCTTGCGTATTTATTGCGCAGTTCGCGCGTTGCTGTTACGCACTGTGATGTGCTTTTTGACACTCGGGCATGGGTAATGGAGGTTCTTTGGATCAAGCGCACCTCGTGTTCGCCGTTTTAGACACTTGTCGGGAGCGGGACCAGGGAAAATTTATCAGTGGCTCGCGGAACCCCGAGCAGGGGCCTGCGGAACCCGTAGGTTCCGCGGAACCCACTTTGAGAACCCATGATCTACAACATATGCAAAGTGCAAAGTCCCGCTATGTTTATGCCCTGCACAAGTAACTACAGTCGAAACTCGCAATAACAAAATCCCACGACTACGAAATTGTCGCGACAACGAAATATTTTCGTATCCCCGGCAAACGCCCATAGGATTCAATGCTTTTCGTACCTCTCGACAACGAAATGTTGCTAAACTGCAATCCCGCAACAATGAAAATTGACGGGAGATCTTTTCACACATTACCTACTTGTGCAGGTTTAGCAGACTCCAAAATGTGCTCAAATGCCCTTGCTTCACACTTAAATTGCGTAAAGTATCACCACATTGCGCTTGCGTGGGCATCTTCATCTTTGTTTACAAAAATGGCACGATTGTCGTGGCCAACGTGCTGCTTGTTTAGACTGCCTTTCTTTTTTGTTTTTTTTTTATAAATGTACAGCCGCATCGCCATCGACCTGTTATTGGCAGATTCCGCCACCACGCACCACCGAAGAACCGTTTAATAAGAGCGACCCGCACAAATCAGATGCTGATTTCGAGAAAACTACTGAAGAAAAGGTAGCTCCATGTCGCCTCCAAAGCGCAATGTTTCTTGCTGTTTGTTTTTCACATTCCTTGTCATGGACACCGTAACTGTATAGCTCGAGGCAGACACCTGAACTATGCCAAAGTGCAAGCGCGCGTAAACAACACCGTCCGAAACATACAAAGTGCGACCGTGTGGCACGCCCCTGGCATAGAACGGAGGTTACATTTCTCCGCACACGTAGTTAGTAATGGCCGCAGAAAGAAGCGTGAAAGAAAGAGTCTTGCACCGGAAGAAGGGTGAAAGAAGGAAGAGACGCGCCTCCTTTGCTAGGCGACACTGTTCTGGGTGGAGCATGCGCTTGCAAAACCTGACGCGTCGTCGCCTCTGCAATAGATAAAAAGTTCTCGCCAGCGTGTGTGTGTTTTGTTTTTTTTTCTCGAGCGACGTCTCAGGTTTTCCGCATATGCTCCGCGGCGTCTGCTCTCTGCACCTTGTCGTCTGCTAACCTGCTGTTTCGGCTGCCGTGATTGACACACGGAAATCTAAGAATCCCCAGATTTCGGAATATTAGTTCGTAGTACTGAGGCATTGTTAGCATGACAAGGAAACATAACGATCATTATTCTGAATTTTGTCATTAAGTTTTTGTTTTGCTGACCATTTCTTCATTTGTACAGTGTTATTTCGAAATTTTTCGGTATCCCCACCGATTTCATTATTGCGGGGTTAAACTATAATTCATTCTCATGTCATTGAGACTCTACTGTAATGAATTTTCTCCTGCAAAATTAGGTGTGGATGCAACTCAAGTTTTATAGCAACCAGCCCTCACTGTGCCCATGTCCATGGTATAATCAACAGTACAAATGTTGCCGCACCAACCTTTGTTCAGCATCTCATCAGCTTCGTCGAGGACCAGCATCTTGATGGCACGAGTGCGCAGGTTCCGCCTTTTGATCATGTCTGCACGAAGAAAAATAGGGGAGTAAATGCATGTTGAGCCAACCTGGCGATCACACTATGGGAAGCATCTTGCACTGCACATGCTATACCCCCTTAGCCCAACAACTCGGTACGCTGGTGCGCGTCGTCAGCCAACCAGAGAACCTCTG
This sequence comes from Dermacentor silvarum, assembly GCF_013339745.2. NCBI lineage: Eukaryota > Metazoa > Arthropoda > Arachnida > Ixodida > Ixodidae > Dermacentor > Dermacentor silvarum. Next base: position 7,242,524 of record NC_051160.1, read on the forward strand.
CCTCTCACCTAGAAGGTGCTTCGGCAGCGCGACGCCACCTTTTATTAACCCCTCCAGGCACTGTGCGCACGTCAAGATAGTACATCAAAATTAAAGGTACTGATGAAAATAATGGAATTTAAAACATCCTGCATATGTCCCTAAAACACTTCTGATTGGACACGAGCTGCAAGTTTGAATAGCACGTGTAGAGTTCTTCCGTAAGATGAGTTAGAAGGATGCATGCTTGCTCACGGTGTCAGCATGTCGTCATATAGCGGGTTCATTTCTCTCATTGTTGTTCACAACTGCAGAACATCATGCACATTTTTCAAGTGGCTGGATAGGATTGTTCCAGGTACGCTACACATGAATTAGTTTATGTTCTCACATCTGACATTCCTGTGGAGAGTTATCGCATAGAGCTCCCTTTCTGTAAAGACGCAAAATGCACTGAGGAATTGCAAATACAGTGGAATGTCATTTATACAATCTTCATGGTAACCAGAACATAAAGCGTATCATCCAAAAATCGGATCATCCAACAACGTATGATCCAACCAAACCGTATTATCAAGAAAAATAAAAGAAACGTATTATCCCGAAAAACGTATTATTCAGAATAGTATCAACGAGACTCCACTGTACCGAATACTGAACTCGTTCTGGAGCTGAACACTTTTCATGATTCTGAAGATGCAAGAACTGTACTGAAACTAAATTTTGAATCGTCAGAAATAATTGGTACCTGAAGGGGTTAAAGGCATGTAAGAAAGCGTGACTATGTTTCCCTGTGAGCAGGCAACTTTCCTGTGGAGTCTCCAAGCCTTCTGCTCGGCCACATCTTGTTTGGACCGCAGAGTAGCTTGCATTTTCTCACTTCGATGCTGTCTTGACGAAGCTGTCTCCTGTGTCAGCTTTTTCAGAATAGAAATGAGATTTGGGGGGAGGCGGGTCTAAGACCGAAATTTAAAAAAAGTATTTATTCTTCGAGGTACAGTTGAACCCCGCTGATACGTTTTTCAGGGGACCGAAAAAAACAAAAAAACGTAGGAGCCGGGAAACGAAAGAGCCAGGAAACAGGAAAAATTGAGAAATGGGAGTAGTGCTGAAATGCACACAATATTATTTTATTCTTACGTGTGAAAAGAAGTTGTACTTTCGCCGGACAGCCGAAGTATCGATTGCGATAGCAAATTAGTAGACAGCTATACAAAGTAAGAATAGTAGTTTTATTGGCCGTATAGACTTGTAAACATTCGCTTATTAACTACATTAACAAGCATGGTGTCAGCGCCCACAGGCAAACATGAACACATCACATTTGATGAGCGCAGACACACGCTGTCAAACGCTGGCGTGAGGAATTTAAGCGCTGCAGCAGAAGCGAGCGAAGTGACCTTCGTGCTGTTGTCTATCGCTTCAACACAAACTGAGCGCCGAGAACACACAGCATGTGCAAAGCTACGAGCTGCCTCTGCCCCCAAGGCAGATCGCTTTCAAGATACGGCCCACGGGACCGTGCGCGCCGCCGCGCAGTACGCAGTTGATGCCAGAGCGCAACGATGCCCGCTATCCCTCCCCCCTCGCATCCTCGCCTGTGCCTCGAGCGCAACGGAAGAAGGCGCGCTACCTCCCCGTTTTTGTTTCTTTCGCGCGCAAGATTTAGACCACGGTGTAAGAAGATAGGTGTTCCGACGGCGCGCCCGCGCTGGGGCGAGAAAGCGGCCACTTCGTGTGACCGGAAGTGAGCGCCGCCGCTAGGGGCAGCACGTGTTCAGGAGGCCTTGGAGAAGCGGCACAACAGTGGATAATTTACGACCTCCGTCAGCATTTAAACACCCATACCCAAAGGTATGCAATTTTTCGTTATTTAGACGCCAAATCTTGAGCAGGTAGAAGGTTTCATGCCACTTACAGTCAAAATACCGTCATTTCGAACACGAGAGAGACGCGTCGTCTGCTCGTGCAGACGGCGCGCTGCGCTCACCGCTGCTCGCCGTGTCGGAGTCATTCGGAATGTCGGCAGAAATATAAAGGGATGTTCCTCCAACCAAGTAGAGTTGTTTTAAGCAGGCGAACGACATATATTCATTGAAATAAAGCACTTCTGCCGCGCGTGCCCATAAAAGCGTCAGCAAAGCGAGCGAAAAAGTGGCCCTCAGAACAGGTGCTGCCCCTTGCGGCAGCGGCGTGCGTAGAGTCACACTAAGTGGCCGCACCTTGCACCGCCGTCGGATCACCTTCCTTTTTTACACCGTGATTTAGACTCCCCTCGCACGCTTTCACTAGCACATATAGCATATGGTGCGCGGCGTTATCGGCCTTGGGCTTTATACGGAACATCTATGAGCCAAAACCAATTTTAGGGCCGCAAAGCGTCATAGACACCATCTTTAAATAGCAAATACGGATCTCAAGGGGCATACTTTTGCTGGTGGAAACCGAAAATACGTCATAATTGTCGCCCCCTTCTTCACTTTGGGCGGCCAATGCCATCGTCAAACAACCAAGCTAGGGTGGCTAGAATGGGGAGGTGTGAATACCGGCGGTGCTTTCCTTCAGGCGCGTGTGACCCTCTTGGGCACCGATGCCACCAGGGGAAATGTGGCGCTGCCGCTCGCGGCGCGGTAAGCTTAGCCGCACCGGCCTTCCTAGGCCTGCCGGCCTCGCCTCCGTACCTTCGCCGTCAGTTGGTCTCGGCGCCCGTTTTGGGATGTTTCTCGCGATACATAGCGTGTTGCACAGCATCCGTCGCGGCATTGCCATCCTAGTATTATTCACGAGGCCTTTCACGCTAGCTCAATCTGATCACCACCGTCAGTTTTTTTTTTCCTCTAGGTTTATCATTCGCGACTTTATTAATGGAACTGCAGTCTTGATACCACGTCGCATTCCTGCCCTCTCAGAAGATGCCGTGCCCACAGTGCTTCCGAACTTGCCAGAATACATTAGCAAGACTCTGACGAAAGAAAGAGAAGAGAAGGGATGTCTGACAAGCTCCACAGGTCCCAGGTTCGGCACTGTTATGAAGTCCGAGCGGCCACGAAGGTTTCATGGATGGTGCCGTGCCAGGTGCCGGGAGAAGAAGTCCAGTGAGATCAGAAAAACATTTTATATACACAGCACATGTTGGCATTTTACAAGAAAAGCTCCATGATATTGGAGCCGTCTACATGCTCTAACATATTTGCATGTTCTCGCGTTTACATCTCCGAGCGTCTACATGGTCGAGCGTCCTCCATAACACTCAAGACCCGCTGTTTTATCCCTTTCGTTTCCCTCTTTCACTCCACGAGGGAATACACTTTAGTTCTTCTTTAGCGAATGACACTCCTCGCCCAGTTCGCCACATCCCGCCCATGATGTGTCATTGTTTCCCGCTGGGTTCCGCCTCGAATGTCGCCTGATCGCCCCCGCGTATAGGCAACGGTTGACACCTTGGGAACCAAACGATGTGGTTCCCACGGGAATGCTTGACGCTGGCCCCTTGCAAGAACCAGTCGCCTCTCCGTGGCGGTCAGTTCACGGAAGCCACCATTCCCAGGGAGGGCGGTGGCTATTGTCTCGGAAGGGGACTCCAGGTTGGCGTGTCACAGTCAGCGCCGGGCCTCGCCGTAGTTCGGGCGGGCGCTGGTGCTTCACAAAACACACCAAGAGCATCGTTGCTGTTTTAGCTACGCACGAGGCCAAAAACCCATTGCAGTCTGGGAACTAATTGCTCATCCATCAGTCCCAGGTGACTGACGGTGACACTTCCCGGCCGCAAGAAATGACAAGCGTGAAGAGCACTTGATAGCTTCATATCTGTCGATGAGGCCTCCTTTGTCCTGAAGGTCCGCCAGACACAACAGCATGCAAACCACTCCGGTATAGGCAGTTCCGCCTTCTGTGATCCTGTATGCCTGGACTACATATTCAACTCTGAGTACGAATAAAGTATTATTATTATTATTATTATTATTATTATTATTATTATTATTATTACCTTACAAGAGAAGCGACGCTTGTCTATTGACAAGACGGGGGAATGCCCACCGGCAGACGTGGAGGCTGCAAATATACAGCGGGATGGAATGCCCAATCCAGTCGCAGAAGAATTGTTCATTTTCGAATATTTGAGCTTAAGCGGCCTTCGGAACTGTGGTCACTGCAGAAGTTTAAACAAAACAACATTGTTCATTACCAGACTGCAGAGTTTGCAATGAACGAAATGCCGCGCCTGTTGTGTTAACCAAAATGGTAGTGTTCTTCATTGGAGAAGGACCTGCCAGCTGTAGCATCTACTTGGCTGGGCAGCTTCACAAGGAAACCGTTGTGGAATCTAAAGAACAAACAGAAGGGACCTTGGGGGCCTTTTATATCCATCAAAATCATTCTACTAGCTGTTCAATGTCCTTGAAAACAAACTCACTCGTGCATTCAGTTCGCATGCGAAAGCTGTGGCAGAGTTTATGCAGTCGATCAACTGGTAATGTGCCAAAAATTAGTTGCCTAGAGCATTCTGCTGCCCTGACAGCATCAGCTGTACGTTTTTATTGCGTCACAAGGATTCATTTTTTGCTGAAAGGTGTCACTCAGCAGGGCAGTGAGAATAAACTAAAAACACTGAAATCTTGTGTGTTGTAGACCAAATTTTCTCATATAGTTGTTTTCCTCACTTAAATAAACGATTTCATGACGAGATGTGTTGCTTCCTGCAATCATAGAAAATTGTTTATTTGAGCGTCGAAAGGATATGCTACAGGTCTGCAAGTGCTAGCAAAAAGTGGTTTGTACGTCGAGAAGTAATCAGGTAATGACTGCAGTTTACAGGTCGTACGTACGGCACGCATAGGGTGATTACTGCTGACCTCGAGGACGACGGTCGCATATTGAGGAAGTGGAAATGCAAGGCATCCGTGTACTGTAAGATGTCAGTGCGCGTTAAAGAACTCGAAGTGGTCGAAATTATTCCAAAGCCCCCCCCCCCATGATCCTGATGGGGGAAAAAAAAATGCGTTTGATTCTATCGACGCAATGCGAACTGGGCCCAGAAAATTTTACAGGAGTAATGACGTGGGCTGATAAAGCGTTGATTTCATGATAAAGACTTATTCCTTGACGCTCGCAGAAAGCGTGCGATACCCGAGGCTGGCGAAACGCTCATTTCAGCTGTGTGCCTTACCGCGCCTCGGTCAACAAAGCCGCCCCGCGGCATCGGCGCTGGGGGGCCACGTTTGCACCACCTGTATTCACACCTCCCCATTCTAGTCACCCTAACCAAGCCAAGCGACATGAAAAGTCAAAATGGCCGCTAGGGCCGGCACGGGGTGGCAGTTCGCAACGTATGATGCGGGAACGGTCCAACGGTTGCGACATAACAGCGGGGTTACCAATGCATTGGGTTCTATGGGAGCTGTGCCGGGACCAGCCGAAAACGACACAGCCGGAAAAACACAGCACCCAGGAACGTAACAGTGGGGTTCTACTGTATAGTGCTGAAAACTCGCACATATATGTAATGTTACCGTACTTATTCGAATCTAGGCCGATAGTTTTTTTTTTTTTCATATAATTATATACTAAACTCGAGGGTCGGCTGAGATTCGAGGATATTTTTTTAAATGCGCGTTTTTACCAAAAATGGATAAATATGGTGCATAGCTAGCGCCATCTAGAAAAATCAGCATCGTAGCCGCTACTAGCCACGCCAGTAGCCAACTGAAGCACACGAGCAACATCTCTATTTGGCCCGTGTCGTATTGGTAGTATCAGTATGGTGTAGCATCGATGGGTGTCGTAGTAGCGGCGTGCAGTGCCGCGTTATCGTAATGGCACCAAACAGGTGATGCCACCATAGTGCTGCTTTCTAACGAAAAGTTGTGCTAGCCGCAGAGACATCGTCAAATATTCAAGCCAGGTGGGACTTCGGCATTGATGAGAAAAGCGTCCAGTCTTTGGAGAGGGCAACGGGCGATGCTTTTTGCGTGCACCGCAACGAGGATGACATTGACCCATTGCGCTCCTTCAAAAAGTGCAGCATCTGTAATGCGCTTGATGGTACTGAATATAGTGCACTGTTTGAAGATGACAGCGATAAGGAAGATAGCGACGAGGTGAGCAGCAATGACGTAGATTGAGCTCGGCGTGTTCATGTTCAATAAATGCTGTTTTCATTTTGCGAACGCTGCCCTCGCTTTTTTGCTCGACCGATTCTAATGCATCTGCACAAGAGCTTGGACTTTGGAAGCAGTACAGACACAGATTTCAGAATGGAGTTTCACTTTCTTCGCCGAACCGTTTCAAAGCTGCGATGCGCTGATATAAAGCTGTCCTGCATTTTCTTATCTGCAGTGTGTTAACGACTTTCAGTCTGGATAATGTGCCGGCGGCTGCGCAGGAAGCAGAGTTTCGTGTGAAAAGACAGCCGAGAGCCAACCTTGGCATCAAAACTAGGGCTAGTCACTAGGGTTAACATTTTGTTTTATATCTCAAGAAACGTTTACATGCAAAGATATTTGCTAGAATATTGCATTGAAAATGTATATTGCGAAATATTTTAAAGGTTATTCCGAGCAAAGCAACAATGACGTTTTTATATAACCTGCTTTTCTTTCTACAAAGTTTTTGTTCGGATATTGTTTCTCGCATTCTTTGTAATAAACATGTTTGGGACTAGTAGTCCCATCGTATCACACTTTAGTATCAAGCATGCTCGGTGTGATAGGAAAAAGAGTATTTACTAGACTACCTAAAAACTGCTGCTTTTCCTACATGCAGGAAAGCATTAAAATGGTCGCTGTCCGCTTATCTGTCTATTTAGCTGTATGCGATGAGTCTTGGAATACATCCAGAGTGTCCTCGACAAAGAATGGATGGAAGCTTCCCAGATGGACTGGTAGCACACAATGGGTGATTCCTACGCTTTTATCTGGAACACAGAGCCAGCTCTCATTACTGCCTGGCTTAGACAAGCCTTCGCTGCTCTGCATCAAGTTAGGTAAGATAAGCATACCTGCCCAGTTTGGAGAAAGCAAATCCTGGAGATTTTCTGACCGGGACAGGTCAGGAGGGGGGGGGGGGGGGGGCTTACATTACAGCGGAGCTGTGTTCTTGCCTTTTTCACTATGCTAAATTGCCCCTCACACTCAGCATTGCTCTGTGGTATCAACAGAATACACAGCCTCACTTCAGTTAAGTAGTAGAGATACTTTTTGCACTCGTGCTCCTCGCTTAAATCTATGACTGACAGTTGACCTATGCAACGCCAAGTGGCTGACACCGTGAAGAGCGATGGAGAGTCTAGCGTTGCCGGTTGCGGAACGCGGCATTCGCTCCCCAGCTTAATGAGACAAGGACCACTGAGACACCTAACAAACCCTTCAGTGCAAAGAGCAGCACTACGGATAACGAAATAACGCATGTAGGGTTTCCCTACTACTTTCTAAACAATTCCTTGCGCGACGAAATTCCAAAAGAATTGAGTTTTTTTTTTTTGCTAATATGTACAGACAAAGCGCTGGATGTGGATAGAAATGGGGCACAACTGCTATTTCCGGGAGATTTTCCTGTCAACCGTACAAACGGAAGAAATGGTCAGTCCCGGAGACTTGGCAGGTATGGATAAGGTACCAAAAGCAATATTGTTTAATGTTTCTACAGAGCCCAAAAAGCTATGTACTGAAATTACTCAGTTTTTTAAATTTCTTTTTCCCTAGAAAGCTTAATTATCTTATGACTCGTGTCATAACAAAGTACAAAACCAAAATTTGCAATAAGTGGTGTCTAAATCACATCAGTATATAAATGATCATACTACAGTGCGAGTGACCTAAAAAAAAATACAGTCGCCAACCGAATTTTCGGACTCCGTAATGTCAGCGGCTTCCACTGTGTTAGTTTCACCCATGAGGGTTTCGTCCTGGCGCACAAAGCCCACCTTTGCCGTTCATCGGCATGGCCACTGCTTCTTGCCTTCATGATCGTGGCGCTCCCGGTTTTCATAATCATCGATATCATCGACTGCACGAGCTCGTACTTCTTCCGAGTCTTGCTAAATTTTCAGCTTCGTCTCGAGAGACACGGCTTGGCGCTTTGTCGGCGCACCTCCCCGCTCCTTCCGCGGCGAATTTCCGCGCTCGCTGAGAACGGGAGATTGTAAAGGCAGGGTAGGCCATGAAGGCGCCGCTCGCTTATTAATTCCTTCCCCCCTCTCCTCTCCTCTGAACGCTCGCGCGACCGCCGCCGCCGCGGACGCGAAGCAGCTGGCGCCATCTTGTGCACGCTGCGCCAACTTGCGATGCTCTCCGTGGCTTTCGTTCACAGTCGGCGCAAGGCCGGGATGCGCTGCGCGGTAATGGCGGCAAATACGAACTCGCATAGGCAAACTTTCGCCCTGTCTTAGGAACAGGCAACTTAGGAACGCAAATTTCGCGATTATTCTGCATGAAAAACGCTGCCCAGAAGCATGATTTCGATCGTTATATCCGATATGCGGTGAATAATATATCAGTATATATGCTTTTTTTTTCCCTCATAGCCCTAATGCATAAGTTGATACTCTTAGGTCGACTCATTGTTATAACCGATATATCGTTATATGTGGCATCGTTATACGTGGACTGCACTGTAATCACTTTGCGTCCGTTTATTATTATTAATATTATTTTTTAAAGTTCGGTTACTATGTTGCGCGCAGTGTGCGCGCCTCGGAGACGTGTGCAGCTTCGTACATGTGTGATTGGCGCCACCTCCTGTGCCTTCGCGAGAGCCAAGTGGTGCGAAGCCTAGCCTCCGGGATCAGCTCTGGCAGCGCACCGTTGCTGAGTCGTTACAGAGTTAGCAAGATTACACTTCTCTGACGGGCTACGTGCCGAGTGGGAATGAATTAATGAAATCAGCTTTATTCAAGGTCCTGCCGAATGGGAAGGTCAGAGCGAATGACGCATTGCTGGAGCTGATTGTGGAGGCTATGTGCGAAGTAACGGGGCTCGTTTATTCGATCTAAATGGCGATCTCTGCTAGCGGAGATCACAACGCGGTGACGCTCTTGTCGACTGTATGCGGAGACGACGTCAGTCTTGCGCACATCCATGCAAATCTAATCACCTCCAAGCGTCGTATGGGGCAGGGCATTATTAAACATTTTTTTTATGCCATTCTAAGCCTCATAAATTTTCTTTTTTTAGGGCGAGTTTTTCGGACTGTTAGATTTTACAGACTATTTTTCGGTCCCCGCAAAGTCCGGAAAATCGGTTGGCGACTGTATTGTGTATTGAGACAGCCTTAGAGCAGCAAATCGGTAAATTCCAGCCTTTCGTGATTTTAGGAGACTGTCCGAAATGTGCGGAGATTTCAGATAAGCTTGAGAGAGGCATATTTTATATCTCGAATTATGGATGCAGTATCGAACAGTTTTCAGATCCCCTACCGGTTCTAATACATCTCCCTTAGGATCCCATTGGAGAAGTTACTGACCGAAGACACGTCCAGGAGTGCCGGACACTATGTGCTGGCCATAGTCCAGCTTGCGGATGTCTTCACCCAGGTTGGTACCACCAATGCAGGCATGGCACTGGACATTCATGTAGTCGCCCAATGCCAGAATGACCTTCTGAATCTGTACAGCCAGCTCGCGTGTGGGTGACAGGATCAGTGCCTGTGTCTCTCGAACCTGTGTGTCGATGGTCTGCAGCACCCCGATGGAGAAGGTGGCCGTCTTTCCTGTACCAGATTGGGCCCTGCCAGAAAGAGTGGCAGGTGAAGTTGTTTCAATCATTTACAGTGTTCATCAATTCAAACACGATAATCAGCCTGCATACTGGCTGGTACTTTTTGTGCTACCAGTGGACGCTGGGGACACCGAGCTGCAGCACTGTGGTATACGATGACAGCAAGGGCCTTTGGACACATTGTTACTGCATATGGTTCCCTAGCGATCACCCAGTGCTCACCAGAGGTGCAAAAAGCACCAGCTGCCATGCAGGCCAACTGTCCCATTTGAATTGCTGAGCACTGTAGCTACATGCTTGAGAAGGCGAAAAACAAAATGGCTTGAGCAAGAACACTCTACTATATCTAAAACATTTTAATTTAAATCAAAAGAGATGATTGTCTCCAAAATGTTCAATTAATTAAATTCTGGAGTGTTACGTGCCAAAACCAGAATCTGATTATGAGGCACACTGCAGTGGGGAACTCTAGATTAATTTTGACCAGCTGAGGTTCTATAACGTGCACCTAAATCTAAATACACGAGCATTTCTTCGTTTTGCCTTCACCGAAATGCAGCCACCAGGATTGGACTCACTGCCTCAAGCTCAGCAGTGCAATGCCACTAAGCTACCACGGCCTATGCAGCACGTGGATTATGAGACGCTGTAATAGAGGGCACTGAAATAATTTTAGTCATCTGGAGGTCGTTAAAGCACAAGCTCAGTGTGTTAAAATGCATGCAAGATAGATGATGGTTGTTTGCGAACAAGATAAGCCCCAAAGGGTAAAAATATTCTTTAGTCTGCAGAAACATTACAATCTTAGGAGCAATGTAAGCTGGGCAAGTTGGTATGATTGTATCATGAAAACCAGCGCACAAACACACGGAGAGAGAAAAGAGGACAACACTTCACTGTGCTCACAACTTAAATAACTCTGTCCCCATCGCAAATCGCTTTCAACATACGGCCCGTGCAGCCACGCCATACGCAGCCACTGCCAGAATAGAAGCCACCCTGTCCTCCCCCAGGTATCATGCGCACGACGGAAGACGGCACACTTTCTCCCCGCCTCAGTTTTGAAGGTGCAGGGCAGTGCCAGTTACTGTGCCCCGCCTACAGTGAACGCTTCAATGTTGTTTTCTCTTTCAGTGTAAAATAACGGGCGCTGTTGGCAATGCAAATTTCTGGTCAATTGGTCATCAATTTGCTGTGTTACGGTATTCTGATAGCTGCACCTGGCAGTTTTTTCTTGTACCAAGTGCACTGAGTAGCACATTTACTTTAGTGCTCTCCTCTGCCGCAATCGCATAATTTCCAAGGCTTGAACTGAACACTGCCTTGGCTTGTGCGAGTGTGGTTGCAGCACGCAGATCCACTACACGATCCCTTTTTCAAGGGATCCCTTGAAAAAGGTCAGGTCCACCAACCGAAATTGTTGGGTAAATAAACCTAAGATAACCTCAAAGTTGTGCCTCTCATTTTTCTACATACATACATTCATACATACAACGCACGGACGATTGTGCCTGCAAAGTAATATGGTGCGGAGCACCGCGAGAACAGCCAAAATTTCGAAATAATCGCTGCGCACCTTTCCTTGCAAGGAAGCCTGCTCCTAGCCAGTGAGTCACAGTCACATGCACAAATGCCTCTTCACAGTGCGTGTATTGTCACTCACTATGACTACACACAAAAGGCGCAACGCCACAACAAAGAAAGAGAAGGTGGGGCTTGACACCGCCGTTCGTCCCTCCGCTATGGTATGGGAGAAGACCGGTTATAGGGCCCTTCACCAGGCCACATAGCTAATTTTGGTTATATGCTGTTCGTGCCCTCTAGGGAGTGTTCTACCGAAAGAATTTTTTAAATTGGTTCATTAATAGCTGGGATAGAAGTATTTCCGTGCCTCGAACCCATGATTTCAGGAAGCGAGCGTCACCGCCAACATAGACACTCTCTCCACTGACTGATTAGCCCCCGTCAAGCCTCCCGCAAACAAAATTGCTTCTCTGTATTCCCTCATACCAGAGCTAGAAGACTGCATGAAGCATACGTCATGGGCCCTGTCTCCTTTTTTTTTTCTTTCTCGCTGTGTTACTGCGCGGTACACATCCCCTGACGGTGCAAATTAATGCAAATCGAGCGATAACCTTGCTGAAAACACAAAAAATCCCGAGTGTCACCAGCTGCGACAGGCTGTCAACACGACGGGTCAATGCAAGCTGGTGTTTCCCCGGCGATTTTCTTGAGCCGGTCGTGCTCGATTCATGCCATCCGACTTAGGACAAACGGTCTAATACCCGTGCCACATGGGCAAAGTAAAGTGCACTTTGAGCAAGTGCACTTCGCGGCTAGTGCCAATCGCAGGCTGCCACATGGGAACGCTTAGCGACACTCACTGCAGAGCGCACTCGCCGGCGAGTGTGTTCGGCGAACTCACTTCGCGGCGGCGAAGTGTGTAGCCTCGTTAGCAATGCTTAGAAGCTACATAAAGTTATATTGAAAGAAGAGTCAGGAGTAATTTTTAATAACATTGTTTTAAATTGCTAATGTTACAAGATAATAAAATGTGCCACACCGCAAAAAACAGCAAGAACAGCAAAAAAAACTACTCTCGCTTTCGGGCTGTTCACGACCACGCCGAATAATGAGTGCACAGTTGTTGGGCGGATCGAGTCGTTTTGACTGTTACTGGTCAAGTTGCCGTCGTTGCCGGTGCTTTTAAAGGTGGATTGTAAATGTTGTTTCTAACAATAATAAACTGGTTTCGTGCACACATTTTTTTATTAATAAATATATGCTTTCCCGTCTGACTCCCGGTCGCCATGGCCATCAATTTGAAAGAACACTTTTCTTTCTCGTGAAGCAGCGCACCGCCAAAGTGACACTCAGTACGCTGAAGTGCACTCGCTCAAAGTGAACTTTACTTTGCCCGTGTGGCACGGGTATAAATGCGTGGTAGGGTCACTGAATTTTGTTCCTAGACATTTGTCAATGGCGCGATCACGACGGTGCGCAAACACCGACACTAAAACCGTAGAATTAGCACAGTGCCGTCGACAATGGTGCGCTGAAAAACTCTCGTTTTGCAAACTTCACGGCTGCACACTTCGGGGAAAAAATTGCCCGGTGATCATGCAAAGCCCCTACTGAAAAAACGTTCAGTTTTCACGATCGCGCTGCGAACCCACAATGAGCACAACAAACACAACCTCAGACTTGAGCACGGCATTTGCGGCGCTTTCCAGTGCGATACTCTCGTAGTCTTCCGTGACCTTTGCACCCCCCCTATAAAAGCAGCCACTGCCTTCCTCCTCATTTGCTCTCCAGTCTGCAAGCCGTTTGGACGCCCCCCCTGTCACTCCTTTCACTCGCTTTCATGTAAACTCCTCGCTGCCAGTTTCGACGTCGCTGCTCCTCCAAAGCTGCCCTCTCCTGGCCTGCCCTTCCGAGCACAATCTTCCACCAACGGGTGCCCTTCTGCGGTTCCTGCTTCTTGGTCTCCACAACTTCCATCGCCTTTCTTCCGCTACACGCCAAGCCCGCCATTGCAACGGTCGCCATCACTAGCGCGCACTGATGAGGAAAGTGAGATGCCCCGACGACACTTTGAAGCTTCTGGATTCTGCGTCACGTTGATTTGCTTGGTGCAATCCATTTGCTGAACTTTTCACAGAAAGAACTTGAACACAATTAGGGGCAGAGTGTGCCTCGGTTGGCAGTGATGCTTGCTTCCTGGCCGCACGACAACAGAAAAGTTATTTCTTTTATCTCCTCCAATAATGAACCAATTTGAAAAATTATTTCGGTAAGATGCTCCTGAGATGCCGTTTTACAGCTTGCAGTGTATAACCGAAATTTGCAATGGGGCCTGGTGAGGAGCCTGTTAAAGTACAGTGTAGACCGCTTATAATGTAAGTCGCCGGAGTCGCGAATATCCGCACTATAACCAAACCAACAATTTTCAAGGCCCGAACATATGCAAAACATGTGCACCGAGCCGCCACGCATATGCGACAGTCGAGGAATGCGGCTAGAATGTTTGCATTCAATTTACAGTCGAATCTCGTTAATTCGAACCAAATCACGCGGCGGCGCCTCCGACCGGCATTGCGCCGGCACCGTCATAGAGTAAAAGCTTAGGAGAGACCTCTCAATGTTGCGTGCAAACAAAAAAGAAAAAAGAAAAAAATAAAAGCGGCGGAAATTTCATTCTCTCTCAAATGGCAAGGTCGCCGATTCTGCGTTGCGCTGGAACATGCGTGTACGTGCCAACGTCTCAGCCACGCTACCGTAGCCACGCGTAGAAAATGGCAGTGAACCCTTTTTTTTCCTTTATGCTTCCTCTACTTTCCAGTCACATGTTGACCTTGCACGCTGTGGCTACGGTGCAGAGGGAAGCAGCAGTGCTGTCCCAGGCCGGCCAACGCCCGCTTCCCGATAATGGCAGAAAACGAAACTTCGGAGCGCCGGGCCGGCTGTAGCGGCGGCGCCTGCACGGCGGCGGGTCGGCACGGTGACAGTCGAAAGTGAGGGAGGTACGAGGGAGGGCGAGGGGTGCAACCGAAGCGGCGGAGTTGCTGAGGCGAAATCCGCTTCCCTGCCGCCCTCCTCCCTCACATTCCACATCTCTGTGTGCGCCCTTCCCCGTGCCATGCCGGCGCCGCCCGCTCCCTGAAGTTTCGTTTACTGCCGTTATCGTGAAGCGAGCTAGGCCGGCCTTGGCAGTTTCGTGGCCCTCGCTCGCTATGCGCGCAGTGAAATTTCACGACTCGCACTCAAGATTCTGGTTTAAGCCTCACTGGCTGTTCGTTAGCACCACGTGCCCTTCTCCTCCACTTCGTCTCTTTCTTCCTCGATCACTCCTTGGGGTGCCCATTTGAGGGGAGCGTTCGCCGTCTCCACTGACTTCCGTACTCCCAGGCAGGCGCACTGTAACCGGTATTTCGTTTCCCGCAACTGCACTATAATCGATACGTGTATACATGGGGTGCTATGGGAAAATTAACGGGAGTCTGAAAAGACCGCACTATATCCGGTCCTGCACTATAAGCGGTTACGTTATAAGTGGTCTATTGACCCTTTGCGCAGCGATCCCGTAGGCGCTGCCATGTTTGATCACGTGGTGACGCGTCCATTGCTTGCCTAAACTGCATCCGTTGCCTCCTTGTTTACAATGGAAGTGTATGACGCCGCCGCAGCTTAGAAAACCTCTTGTTTTCGGAGATATCGTAGACGGTGACTAGGTGGACGACACGAAGCTTTGATCACAGCTTCAGAGAACATGCAAAAGTGCTTTCGGAGCTGATTAAGCTATGTGCAAACGGCGCAAGCAGCGTATATGGTGCTTGTTCTAAAAGCGGGGCTAAATATGTATTCCAAGCTAGCCAAACATTCCGCCCATGAATTCAGTCAGGATTAGTGTGTTTTGCTCTTTGTTCTTAATTCGGCAAACATTTTGAAGCAGTGGCTTGCCAGTTTCTGACTCAGTGACGTTTCTCGGTGCGGCCACTATCTGATTATTTTCTGCCTAAGCGCTCGCGGTTGTGCTCAGTTCCGATAGATTTGTTCTTGCTGCGCACAAGGCTTGAAACGTAGCTGTTTTGTGCATTGTAATACCTTGTAGCAAATATATACATTACTGATAGTAACTCGCTTACTCCTGTGGACCGTCACGAAACATTCAGCTTCGACCATTCGTGCGCCATCGGTGCAGTCCGTCATTTATTGTACGTATACAGTGCGCATATATTCAAGTGTGCGCCCATTCACTTATTCTTGACACGTCAGCGATAGAGTGGGCGAAAGTTTTCCTGCCATTTGGGACAGATGCGTATAGATAACGTGCGCGAAACTTACTATGACAGGAAGTGGCGCTACTCCCTTTGTCATTGTTTAACGAGCGGTACTCACTCTTGCCGACGTTCTGGGGATGACGCCCTTTCTTTAAAGGTTAGCGATACGAGGCTGGCGGATGAGCAAATTTCTGTATCCTCCAGGAAAGCCGGACATCACAAAGTGCCGGTAACACGTTCGGACAGTTGCAGCAGCGGTCCACGAACTTCGCCACACATATTCATTCTATTCCTTAACATGCCAGTCACTACTTTTGCAGCCAACTACTGCACATGTCTTCAATCCACATGATTCAATCTAGCACGATTGGAGCACATGCAATGTGTTAGCGAAAACTCAGTTGCATTTCCGACAGCTGATAGCACAGAAGCAAGGTAGAAGCGGTAATGGTTTCGTATTCGTGCGCGGTCGCTGAGGAGAGGTATGGCGCGCCGCCGTGAGCGCCATCTCGTTTCTCTAAAACAAACTGCTCCGTGAAAAGGGTCAATACTGTATATAAATTATTTCTTGTATGCACTGAACAACGGCCTACTAGCGCATTTATCACCCAGTCTTATTATGCAAACATGTTTATGTTTGCGAGTATCTTCATCTTTGTTTTTTGACAACATCATAGTGTCTTGAAACACTGCTGCACAACTGCATTTTTTCACATTCTGCGCATGCTCTTTTAACACTTTCGTGACCGTGCCTATCCCCATCGATAGTATGTTATTGAAGGTACAAATTCTAATTTTGGCGCTCTCAAAGTTTTTCTGGACAGCTAGCGCCACCGAATGGGTTAAAGAGAAGCTATTTTATCAGTTTTGCTTTCGTGTTTCTCTTTTCCACTGAGCGGGATTTGTAGAGCACCTTTAGTCCTTGAACGGCGAATTTCGATGCATTCTGGTGCACCTGGGCTCGAATTTCTGGATTATGGTAGCAGCACAGACTTGGAGGACAGCTTCGATTTGTCAGACTTCAGTACGGACAGTGAAAGTGCGTCAAACCGCCTCGGAACGTCAACAAGCTCCCGCCGGTGATTTTCGCATTCTTCATCGCGGCGGCGCATTGCTCTAAGTATATCGGCGTGTTCTAAAGGTCACAGTTCTTATCAGCAGGGTAACAACGTCGTTCGGGTGCGACCGAAGACCTAAATTAATAGCTGGCGGCCGCGCATAAAGTGGAGTGTTGTGTACGGAGACAGCTGGGAGTGGACCTTGGCACCGCGCTCCGGAGTGCTGCGCAGCAATTCACTAGGGCCAATGTTTTCCTATGTATCTAAAACAATTTTGTACATACAGAGCTTATATTTGCAGGATTATTGCATTTGCCTTTATGCTCAAAATGTATATTTCGAATATTTTAAAATATTTTTTTATGTATCATGTGCGAAGTAGCGTTGATATTTTAGTCTAACTTCTTCGTTCTTGTTACAATTTCTTGTTTTGATAATTTTTTGTAGTATTTTTCGTACACACACTGGTCGAAATTAATACCATTGGGCAGATAATTTCCTCCTCCACAATTTGACACTATACACAAACTACTACATCAAGCATTATCTGTGACGGGAAAAAAAAAAATTTCCTAGACCACCTGAAAACTACTGATTTTCCCGTGGTCACGAAAGTGTTAATCTTTCATTGATACAGCGTCCACTTTGGCCAATATAAGCATTGCCACATGTCAAAGGAAGTAAATAAAAGACCCCGACATTGCAAGAAGTAAACTGAGACTTGTGGTTAATCTTGCAGGGCCCTTTTGCCCTCACCACTGCCTCTATATGCTCTCTTGAATTAGGCTGCATATATTTTTTTCTAGCTTACAAGGGGCTGAATACTTCAAACCCCTCCCCTACCTATCTTCTCTTTCTGTCCATGTGTTTGTGTGCCGGTTTTCATAACCTTACAACCTTCTCCTAGCTTGCACTGGTAAGTCACAAGGTAATGTGATCTGCTGTGATTCTACAAGGATGGGCAATCCTATGCATTATTTTGAAAATTATATTTTGAAAGAAAGAGGAGGTGGGTAATAGTTCTGGATATTATGACACCTGCGATAACTCTGTCCACTATACTGTTTTTACACCTAATCCCACTGTCCCATGGTCCACCACATGCAAATATCAATTATGCTGCACGACAGTTTATCGGATTAGGCATTCTCGGAGTTGTTCTAGAATAACATTTACAAATTGCTATAGAATGAAACAGAGCAGTTTATGAAAGCAACCCATTTTCATCACCACCATGCTGAGCAAACATGGGCAATGCAGTGCACTCACTGTGCAATCACATCCCTGCCTTTGATGACTGGCTTGATGGAGCGCTGCTGAATGGCAGATGGCTTCTCAAAACCTGGAACACAGAACATAGACCAATGAACTTAGTGCCAGTCACATTTTACCAATCGTCCTTGGAAAGCATTGCAACTGGCAATTCTGAGGTAGTACAGTTCACACATTTGAAAATCAACACCAAATTAATAATAAAAAGTGAAACAGATGCTCCAAACCAACAGAGAGTACTTTAACAGAGCTTTAGGATATACGTGACATTTTAAAACCCGTACTAATGCAACAATTTGGTAGGATTAACACATCTTTATTTGAAACTACTACTTGGACATTGAACTACTCATTACTAATAACTGAAAATCTAGCTTTCAATTCCACTTATCCTGTGCACTTGGTATCCCTTTACCAGCCTACCAACGTATGCTCATGCACTTGCCTATTGAGCTGGCACACATCCTCCTTGCTGGCAAACCTCCTTGTAATGCCCCATACCAGCAACAGTAAATGCTTGCTGGCAGAATAAAACTGGAAGACCATTTCACACACAGTGCATAGCAACTGCTCTATTAAGCCAAGCAGAAGAAAGCTGCTTGCTAACAAGCCCTGTGATCCCCAACATTCAATTTATGCTAGGTTGGGGTCGATAATTCATAATGCTGTTTTAGGCACGGCAAACTTAACACATAGCCTGTAGCAATATTTTTGATACACTGGAGCCAGATTTCCAGTTGTGGA
Source organism: Dermacentor silvarum (assembly GCF_013339745.2). Taxonomy (NCBI): domain Eukaryota; kingdom Metazoa; phylum Arthropoda; class Arachnida; order Ixodida; family Ixodidae; genus Dermacentor; species Dermacentor silvarum. Next base: position 7,261,070 of record NC_051160.1, read on the forward strand.
TAGTTCTGCAAACCAATTGCTTTACTTATTAAGCTTTAACTCAAATAACAGTTCTTTCTTTTCCGGTACTTTAGGAAGATTATTCAGGAACAATTACTGAGGGTTTTTAGATCTGGCCTCGCTATTCAGTGAGCAAAGACTCACACAAGTGTACATACATATAAAAACTGAAATTTTCAATAAAAGAAAGCCCTTCGACACTTATTTAATGTACTCAACAGTTGTATAACTAGCGAAAAAAAGGTGATGGAGCAGATTATTTGACTTAGTACGGAATGAGATTCAAGTTTAACATTCTGACGAAGTTGGCCTGACCGATTTAAAGAAAAGTTGAGGCTCTAGGTGAGTTAAGTAAGATTTGAAACTATTCGCAATGGACACGGACTATAGGTGGCGCACGAGGTGATTCATGATGGCAGACAGAATATCAGAATTCTTAACTGCGCGTTCGCGTCATAGCATGCCAGACTATTTCTCATTCTCGTAGCACGCTGAGTGTATTCTTATTTTTATAGTGTTTATTCTCATCGGCTGCGGAATGCTGCTCCCTTTTACAAAGCAGCTCACTCTAGGAGAGATTATGGGGAGGGAAACAGCGAGAAAAAACATGACAAGAAGACAAGAAGGGAGACACACACCAGCGCTGGTGTGTGTCTCCCTTCTTGTCTTCTTCTTGTGTTTTTTCGCGCCGTTTCCCTCTCGAGTATGTACCGACTAGCCCAAGCCTCTACGGTCTTGCGAGAGATTATGGGACACCTTCAAACCTACGGAAAAAATATCCGGTGTCTATTCGAAGAAGTTTTGAACGCTGGCCATCTCATTTACTGCAGCATCAAGACATGTTACAATTCAATGACTGTGTGTGCAGATGTCCCACGTTCAAGGGACGTCCCATACTCAAGTTTACTGTTGTGTGTTGCAGCCGCAGTGGCTGCACATATTGCCACGGCGTGTGCGCCCTGTAAATATAAATGAGCCTTGAATGCAATTATTCACGCCCTGCATAAATATAGATGACTAGCATGCATAACCAGAAGTGCATGCGTGCTTGTTATTCTACAGCGAATGATGCCCTTAACCTTTCTGAAGGATGTATGCGAAGTGAAGTGTAGCTAGAACAAACACTTAGGCTAGAGTGCAGTGTTATCGGTTTAAGTCAGTAAGTCGGTTTGAATAGAAAAGGGTCAGTGCAAGCAAATATGCCAGAGACCTAGCGATCGGCGCGGACATAGTTATGCTCCAATGCAACGAGCCTGGTGAGGTCGATGACGCGCTTCAGCGTATAGCCCAAATTTTTTGTTTGCTTCCGTGTCTTGCCTGCCACTGAGACAAAAGCGAAGATTGTTGGCAGGAGAGGTTTGCTCCGCACACTTTGGCGATAAAGCGTGCAATGCAAACCTTCATTGGCAGTGCCTCAGGCTTGCCAACCCAGACCTTCACCGCCCACTTCTTTTTAAGGCATGCGTCCAGCGGAAACGAATGAAGCCTTAAGCCCGCCCCACATTCGACGTTTTTACCAGCATCACCTGCTGTTGCGTCTCTCTGCAATGTTGCATCAACAGCGCCGGAGAGGTCACCCAGCCACATGAGACGCACGCAAACAGCACCAGTCCAGCGTCGTACCATGTGACCAGACAGATTTAACCAGAAACAGTGTGCAATGTCATTCAAGTGAACTATGAGAAATGTTCCTGATTAAGGATTTGATGCCTTGTTTATAGTTCTACGGCACACAAAAAAATATTCACGGTAGTGTGCCCCCCCCCCCCTTCCCCAAAGGTACAAGCGGCTGCTTTCTCAGACGACGCGGCCTCGCTGACGAAACACTGGCATTCCGTGGTGGCGCGCATGCGAACTGGTTGCTGCGGAAGTAGCTTGCAAAAGTTGCCAGCAGTGCAGCCGCGGCCACGCGCTGATTGGTCGGTGCTCATCGAGCCGCTTCCGGCACCGGCGGCGAGATTTCTGGTGTGTCTTGAGCACGACGTTTCGGCTTGGCGCCTTCCTCAGCGTCGACGCTGAGCGGCGCCGGGTGATGAAACGCCAGAAAACGCAGGGAAAACACTGAATGTGGGACGGCCTTTATCCCATCATTCGCCCCTCGGGTTGGTGCACTGAGGCACGCAACACATCCCGTTGCTTCTTTTTCTTTTTCCATGGCCTAAACAGAACCTGTTAACAAAAGAGAAACATGTCCACGCGTACAGAGTCGCACGGTAACACTGTGTGGGCATTCTTCGAAATATTTCGCTGGCCACTCCGCAGCATGACCGTCTAGATATATCTCTGGCAGACGGAACAAATCATTCAACGTAATTCCTAACGTCAGAAATTCCACCATGCAAATCGCTTTACCTGAACGTCATTTTTTAAGGTCTCCTTATAGCAAGAAAACATGTTTAAAATTTTCTGAGACATACTTGGAGCTCAGAAGCAGCGAAAATCACCACCAAATAATGTGATCAGGATCGGCACCAAGGCACCAGACAGCGTATCGGCATTCCCTCACACACAAGTTTAGCTAGATTGAGAAGGTTTGTCTATTTGAAGCGTTATTATTAACGTGAGAGATTCGAATTACAGTGATCGACATTGGTGCACATAAGCTTATAGTAGCATAGAAAAGTAATACCCCTGTCAAGCGGCCAAGTTAATTGCACTTAAGGAGAGTGTCACTCGAGGTACGTTCCATTCGCCTGCACCGCCTGAACTAGTTCACGAGGTGCTGCACCCTGCCATTCGTTTCAGCGGTGCAGCAATGGCGCCCGCTAAACCACGCCGTTCGTTTCAAAAGGTGCAGGGCTGGTTCATAATTTTGCTGCACCCACTCCCCTGTCGGTGCCACCTTGGTGCAGGTGTACAGGTGCAAGCAGCGCAGCAGACGATGCAGCACACGGGCGCAAGCGCCGTTAAAACCCCGCTTATGCGCGTCTGATGTATCCACGCAAGTGTGGTGTATATGTACGCCCCAGAAGTTGATCACACCTGCAGTTCAGGCCCTCTCAAACTTGCGCACTCCGTGCACATTAGTCGGACATAACGCCTGCACCTTGGCATTCGTTTCGAGTGTCGCGCTTTGCCGAGCTGCACAAATTCTGAACTTCTCGTGAACCACTGTGAACTGGTTCACAGTGGTGCAGGCAAATCGAATGGACCTTCGGTTCAAGTGCACTTTGCCAAATCTAAACATCGCAAGTGAAGTGTCACTCGCAGAAGAGTGTACTCCGGTCGAAGTGCCTTCACGGAACACACTCGGCCTCGCCGCCAGCGGTTTCAATGGTACAAATTGTAATGCGTAAAAAAAAAACAGAGAAGTTCATTTTAAGGCTCATTCACACCGGCGACTTCAGGAGGTTGAGCAACCATTTGCGCCTCACGACCAAAAAGCGACCGAAAGCGACTGGTGTTCACACCGGCAAGTCGCAATCCTGGAGTATCGTTCTCAGCGAGAACTCAAAGGAATCTATGCAATTTGCGCGCACTTGGCTGGCACTGTGTAAATTGGTTTCGCGTCCCAGCAACAACCATAGATTTTGATTCGAGCGAACAGGAAGACGTCCCTGTGGCAGCGCGGAAGCCTCCGAAGAAAACGCGATGCTGGTGGGTGCGCCCGTGCCTCCGCTCGCATTAAGTGGCTGGCCACGAAAGCCACCTCCTGCCCGAACTTTGTGCGGATGGCAACGAGTATTATTGAGAGCAACTTGTAATTTCTAGTTCGCATTGCGTGAGATTTGGTGTATAATAATGAAGCGAAGCTGTTCACCCGCTGTATCACCTTTGGGTGGCGTGCTCATCCAACGAACGGCAGCTGGAAAAAGGGTTCGTGTTGTGCTTTCTTTTCCTGCTGTTTAGCTTCCAGTGAATGCGCCCGCGTACATTTGACACGTTGCTGCAACTGCTGCGTCCCAGCATCACAAGACACCAATACCGGCCTGTATAGTCTGCATATGGTGGCGTAGACGTTGCATTTGGCGTGGAGGACGCCGGATAAAAACACAACATCACTTTTGGCGCGCGCTGATTGGTTGAGCAGCTTTGCGACCACGGTCGTACAACTGGCCCAAAATGGTCGCTTTGCGACCAACTTGGTCGCGCGACCACTGCCAGTCGCCGGTGTGAATGAGCCTTTAGTGGTTGACCAGCTCTTGCGCACAGATAATAGCCTAAAACACGTTCATGTCCTGTTCTAGCAGGATCAAATGCCATCTCTCACGCCGCTATGTTGTTCTGGGTTGGCTAGGCATTTTTCTTGGCCGGCATTGACTTGCCACACTCTTAAGGCTCATTCACACCGGCGACTGGAGGAGGTCGCGCGACCATTTGCGACTTGCGAACAAAAAGCGACCGAAGGCGACTGATGTTCACACCGGCAAGCCCGGCTGAGCGCGACCTGCAAGTCGCAATCCCGGACATTCTCGTTCTTCAGCGAGAATTCTAGGGATCTACGCAGTTAGCGCACACTTCGCTGGCACTGTGTAAATTGGTTTCACGTTCCAGCAACAGCCATGGATTTTGATTCGAGCGAACAGGAAGACGTCGTCCCTGTGATGATGTGCTCCGCCGGGGTGTCAGCTGTGGCAGCGCGGAAGCCTCCAAAGAAAACGCGACGCTCGTGGGTGCGCCCGTGCCTCCGCTCGCGCGAAGTGACCGGCCACGCAAGCCGCTTCCTGCCCGAACTTTGTGCGCATGACGAGTATTATCGAGAGCAAGTTGTAATTTCTAGCTCGCATTGCGTGTTATTCGGTGCATAATACTAAAGCAAAGCGGTTCACCTTTGGGTGGCGTGCTCATCCAACGAACGGCAGCTGGAAAAAGGGTTTGTGTTGTGCTTTTTTTTCCTGCTGTTTAGCTTCCAGCGAATGCGCCCGCGTACATTCGACACGCTGCAACTGCTGCGTCCCAGCATCACAAGACACCAATACCGGCCTGTATAGTCTGCATATGGTGGCGTAGACATTGCATTTGGCGTGGAGGACGCCAGATAAAATCACAACATCACTTTCGGCGCGCGCTGATTGGTTGAGCAGCTTTGCGACCAACTTGGTCGCGCGACCACTGCCAGTCGCCGTTGTGAATGAGCTTTTAGTGGTTGACCAGCTCTTGAGCACAGATAATAGCCTAAAACACGCTCATGTCCTGTTATAGCAGGATCAAATGCCATCTCACGCCGCTATGTCGTTCTGGGTTGGCTAGGCATTTTTCTTGGCCGGCATTGACTTGCCACACTCTTATAAGAAAAACTTTTTTCGTTTTTTGTTGAAAAAACATAGATTAAGTTTGTTTTTATTAATAACACAACGTAAAAGAACTACTTTTAGGGCCCACTCACACTTGCGACTAGGCGAGGTCGCGCGACCAAGTTTCGCAAAGCGACCAGTCGCAAATAGTAGCAAATCGTTGCTTTTCTCGAAAGGCGACCATTTCATTCCAGTCGTTCGCTGCTCGATTTTTCAGTCGCGCGACCGCAGTCGGAGAACAACTGAACCAATCAGATGCGAAGGAACAGGACGTCCGTATACGCTGACGCTTATTTTACGTGGCGATGACATTGCAAGCAGACGTGAACGGTATATCGCGAGACATTTCGGTTGACATTTCGGTTTATCGACTCGTCGGTCTCATTTGTAAGGGCCCATTCACACTTGCGACTAGGCAAGGTCGCGCGAGCAAGTTAGTCGCAAAGCGACCAGTCACAAATAGTCGTAAATCGTTGCTTTTCTCGAAATGCGACTGTTTCGGGCCAGTCGCTCACTGCTCAATTTTTCAGTCGCGCGACCGCAGTCCACAGAGTAAGATAAACAGGAGCGCCGACTCCGCCGCCGCGCAACGCGCATTCGCTCGGGACAAACCGTGCAACGCAAACTATACATCGCGTAGCGCCATCTGTCGAGGCGCGTGGAAAACTCAACAGCTTGCTTCCATGTGCGCGTGCGCTGAGTGGCGGAGACCGGCGGCGACGGCGGCGCAGAACGGGCAGCGCGGCACCCGCAGAGCGTGTCGTCTGCTACAAACGTGGAGCCTCGGCCGTCTAAATTTGACAGCAATGAAACACAAAAAATGTATGCACACAAATAATAAAAGCGCAAATAAACACGCGGTAGCGCTTTCTTGCACGCATACGAAACATTTTTAGATGTCTTTACAGGGAACAGACGATAAATGATGCTGTACAAAAAGACACAACAGAGGTACTTGTTTTTCACTACGCTATGTCTACGCAGAAGCGTAGGTGCGAAATTTTCGTCTTCCTCGCTTTGTTTACCATGTCTGCAGTATGTTTATTCACGCCTGACGGAACAAGGTATCTTGATACTTGTGCGTGAAGAGACTGAGCAACAGGACAGTGTTTTGTTCCCAGCTGTAAATCTGGTTATGGCAAAGGACGCGAGAAGTTTTCGCTCTTCGCTTCGACATCTGATCTTCAACTACTCCACCAGTGGCGTCAAAAAATGACTCAAATAAGCGAGCGCTTAAAGCAATGGACAAAATATGTGTGCGACACTTCGAGAAGCAGCTTATTTTTGATAGTTACTTCAGCAAAGACAAAGGTGATGTCCTACTAGATCTAAAGAAAGTGCCTCGACTTCGAAGCGGAGCAGTTCCTGCCTTCAATTTGTTTAGGAAAGACTGGCGTAGCTCAATGATGCTGAATGCCAGGAGGAACCAGAAGACGCCAATGCGGAAGGACGGGAGGAGCTCAATTTAAATTTCTCTTCAACTACACACAGTGAAGGTGCCTTTCCTTGCCCAGAGACATGCCGTAATGTAGAGAGAGAGAAAGGTAAAGAAAGACAAGGAGGTTAGCCAGTGTAAATACCGGCTGGCTACCCTGTAAATTCTCAGCCTTGCCTTCGAGAAGATTCCGCCAGTTATGCAGACACATAATCAGAGCTTCTCTTGTGAAATAATAAGCAGGAAACACTGGCAGGAATTCCCAACTATTATGTTTATAGAGAATGGCGATTCTGCTCGCAAGAGAACCGGGCGACACGAAAAGCACCACGAGAAGCAAAGAAGCAAGCGAAGCATCTTAGCACTTGATGTGTGCTCAAATAAAAAAAGAGTGATAAACGTCAGCTTTTGCGTAAAACTTCTTTTCGCTGTCGTCTTTCATTGCTTGAGACCACCCGAACTGCCATTATATCGCCTTACCATTTGCTATAGTTTTTCTTTCCATCTTTGTTTATTTTCCGTTCCTGTGCCTTGTAAAGTTCCATGTAGGCCACCTGACAAATGCCCTGTATTTGGCCTGTATAAAATAAATTAAATAACATGATACATGACTTGTTTCTCCTGCTAACGTCACTCCGTGAACCGCAAGAGCTACGCGCGCTACAGGCGTCAGGGCGTGCGCGGAGCAGACGACAAAACGGATAGGCAAGCAGGCGCCGCGGCCCCCGCGTCTTTGCTCCTCTCCGCTGCAGAGTTTTTCTTAGGGTGCCTCGATGCGTGCGCCCCCCTCCGCCGCCGTGGAGGGTGGAGACAACCACGTCGTCTGCTACGGCGTCCGCCATTATGATGCCCTCTCCGCAGGCAGCCTATAGCCAGGATAGGCAGCAAGCGGTACTTTGCGCAGCTGCACGTAGACTTCGTTATGTAAAACGTGTGGTACTTTAACGATATGACGAGAACACAAAGTTTTCGCATCGGCAGCGTGAAGGTCTCCGATTTACGTTCTGTAATCTTTATTTTTAGAGCGGAATTTGCAGCCGGTCTCGCTGGCAGCGGAAGGCTACCATACACGCCAGCTGCGTAAACACCTTAAGATAGCGTCTTGTTGGGCTATATATTGGTTAAACGTGCGAAACACACACACACACACACACACACACACACACACACACACACACACACACACACACGTGCGCGCGCGCGCGATTCCCATCGCATTTCGTTGTGTGTGTTTTGTGCCTTCAACAAAATTGTAAAAAACATTCGTGTTTTCGAATCAGTCATCAGCTACCCCATTTATGGACTGCATGCTGCAACGCAGGGTATTCTGATTTTTTTTTTATTTCGTTTACCGTGCTGTAAATGTGCAGATGGGTAAAAATTGTTCAATACATGTCAGATGATTTGGTGCTCTACATATGGCTTTTGTGGCATTAAATCATGGCTCTCATGCAGGCATTGACTATGGAACCTTGTTGAGCATGTTTTCCGCAGCAATATAGCTTAAACCGGTAACTGTTATAAAGCAGCCGGTCATCGATATCTTTAAAATAAAGCGGCCACACGGCTTCTCAACGTAGAGGAAACAAAATGCATTCAATACATAGCGATTTCTCATGTCGTAGATTGTTTATTTGGTTGAGAATTTTTTCAAGAACAAGCGCTACAACTCACTGCAATTAACTGCTGCGCATGTCTTGCTTCCACTCCCACTGATTCTCGTGGCTTCGAGCTGGCGCGACATGCATGTCACGATTTTCATGTTATTAGAACGTGTCACCCATGGTCGTCAGACATTGTTGTCTCGTCATACCAATTTTGGTATATATCAAGTTAGCGAAACGTCCGCAAGAGTACCAAGACCGTGGCACGCAAATCATGCCGCTCATGACATTCATGCTTTGATTTTCATGTTATAACCTGTCATTTATGTTCGTCATGCAGTCATCTTGTGGCATACCAATTTTCGTATTCATCCCATTAACGAAACGGCCAGGGAAGCACCAAGACCGTGACACGTAAATCATGCCGCTCATGACATGCATGTCATGATTTTCATGTTATGACCTGTCATTTATGTTCGTCATGCAGTCATGTTGTGCCATACCAGTTTTAGCATACATCCCATTAACGAAAGGGCTAGGAGAGCACCAAGACCGTCGCACGTAAATCATGCCGCTCATGACATTCATGCTTTGATTTTCATGTTATGGCCTGTCATTTATGTTCGTCATGCAGTCATGTTGTGGCATACCAATTTTCGTATACATCCCGTTAACGAAATGGCCAGGAGAGCCCAAAGTCGTAGGCGGCTAGATAGATAGATAGATAGATGGATAGATGGATAAATAGATATGCTCAATGTCGCCGAAGTGCGCTAAGAAATGCTTCGCATTTAAAAGCGCACAACGTAGGCGCAGATCTTTACGCACTTGCAGCTCATGCACAACAAGCGTTTAAGAACAGCGCATGTTGTGCTATCCAGAAACGAACGAGTTAAACAGGCACGTTTACATGCCAGATATCAAGACTACAAGACGGACAAACGCTACGGGAAATAGCGTGCAAATGAACTATTACACACGGTGCACTGGTGATTACGATTAAGCCTGATCGGGATCTGATTTCTCAACAATGATCAGGTTCCTTCTGCAGCTTGGGCAAGGGAGCTGATGACGATCGAGAAATTCGATCCGGATAAGGCTCGATCGCGATCAAAAGTGCCAGTGTCACACAGCTTCAACTCCCCAAACACAGAAAGGCAATAACGTATACGCTGCACAAACAGGAACGGTCCGTGGGTTGCCACTTGTCGCGCCTGATCTTTACGAGCCACAGGAGTCGCCTCTTCGGATCTTTCGGAACATCTTCCAGCCATTTCGCGAATGGTTTGTGCACTGTGGTACGCAACACCTGGGCATTTTGCCCTAGAAGACGCCGCACACGTGTCTCACTCAACCAGCCGCGACGATGCGTGGGGAGCGCAATGGCGGCCGCCGGTCGAAAGGCGGCATTCACCCCTTCACAGAATGACTCCACCCTCCACGGCGGCGGAGGGGGGCGCACGCATCGAGGAACCCTAGTTTTTCTTCATTCGTAGCGCCGTCTGGCGAACACGCTGTGAAGCAGGAGCCGGCGTTGCAGAATGTGTCCCTTCCAGACGAGCGGAGTCGGCGTTCCTGTCTTATCTTACTCCGTGCCGCAGTCGCAGAACAACTGGACCAATCAGATGCGAAGGAACGGGACGTCTGTATACGCTGACGCTTATTTTACGCGGCGATGACATTTAAAGGAGACGTGAACGGTATATCGTAAGACATTTCGGTTTAGCGACTCGTCAGTTGCATTTGTCAGTGTGAACATCGTTCGTCACGAGTAGCTTTCTGGTCGCCAGTCGCAAGCGTGAAGTACTTTTCTTTTTACGCTACATCTTCACAAAACGCGCTCGTAGTCTGTCGCCATTTTATTTTACTGCGAGTGCGCTCTCTTTTTCCCGTTTAGAACCGCGTAGCCTAAAGTGTCACAAAAGGCCCCTAAGTGCACAGTGCACTTAACTTGCCCGATTGACAGGGGTTAAAACAACATCGCGTCAAAGCCACGTTCCTCCGTTTCGCAGGGCACCAATGACGACGGTTTCCCAAGCGAGAGAAGACCACACCGTTGCAATAATAACAACTTATTCCAAATATTTCGACGTAATCAAATTAATGTGCAAAAGCTGCAAGTACACAAACAAGCTTTCCAATTAGCTCACGAGCACTAAGTTTTCACGAAGGCGCAGCCACAGTTAGGCCCAACAGCCAAACAGTCCAGGGCAGCCGGTGTGTGTACTCACCATATGCATAAATGCCTCGCAGAAGGTCCTCTCTGAGGCCGACAGCGTCGAACGTTGGTATCACTTCCACATCTTCACTAGTTTCAAACTCAACATTCGATAAATCTTCTGCCTGCACAACACGGCGTCGGGCTGCCATTTTGATCGTGTGTGCGTTCCAAGCAGTCTTGCTTTGGCATGGCTAGGCATGGCCTAAAGCCCTAAAGACAGGCCGAAGACAGGCGCGAAGCCTGCGAAGCTTATGGCTTGTTTTCACAAATACTAATCTAGCTTCTTAATAAAATACATAAACTAGAGCAAGATTTATACTATTGTGTTAAATTCATGTGATAACAATAAAATAATTTGCCACTTTTAGTGACGTTTACGATGACGTAACGTGACGTAATGTCAGGTTTGTTGTCGAGCCAGCTACAGCTGTTGAACGAGGTTGGAGGTTCTGCATTGGCGACAGCAAAGTTGGTTCTTTATTGTATGAGTTAGTGCTCTAACAGCGCCTCGGCTGTAACCAGTACGTGTCCTTTTAGACATACTTGCCAATCTTTCCATGCCTCAAGGCTAAATTCGCTTTTGGGTGGCCTATTGCGCAGTATGTTTTAATTTCTGTAGCTGTCTAATTAAGGACTTGCTGCATGTTCGAGCTTTCTCAGCCAAGTGTTTGCATGGCGTTGAGACGTCGCTTATCGAAACAAGCGATCTGCGCACTATCGACAGCAGTCTGTCCGTTCTACATCTCGAGTGCACGGCGTAAAACGTAGCTTCTCTTTTCCTCTTTCAGGTCAGCATGGGTCGCATCTTCCTCGATCATATTGGAGGTTCCAGACTGTTTTCGTGCGCGAGCTGCGACACCATTTTGACAAATCGCAGTGAGCTCATCAGTACAAGATTTACTGGAGCCACGGGAAGGGCATTCCTCTTCAACAAAGTGGTCAACCTCAATTACAGGTGATGCCTGCGCTCTGTGGCCTTGTTGGTTGGCGCTCTAGAAGGCCCCTTGAGCAAACGCATTGCGACGCTCGCGTTCACGACTGTGGCAGCTTTTTCGAAGCACTTTGCGTGAGGCACGCTAGTGAATATAGCATTGAGAAATTAGCGATTGCAAACTGTTCAACGCACGGTTAGTTTCGATCCACGTCGCAACGACGAGGAATTGTATTAAGGTGTTGACACGTGTTCTTTGCACTTCAACAAGAGGCGTAATGCTCCGACAGATGTAATCACCATTCTCTACCACCTATCTCCACTTTTTTGCGTACTCTAGTCTCCCTGTGGCGGTTCCTAAATTGCAGTACTTCTGGGACATCTCTGCTTGCCTCATCTACTTGAACCTGAATGGAACTATACTCAATTGTTTCCCTGGCTTGCACAGCAACAGAGTTAATCTGTGGCTGCATTCTTGGTCAGCCGCTTTCGAGGGTGCTTTTTCTTCTGCATGACATAGCGCCCACTGTGAAGGCTTACTAGAGGCTTCCTCAATTGGAGCTCAATAAATGTGATCAACCCAGAATGCAGCCACAGCCTACATTTTGCCATCATACCTCACCTTCAATGACAAACCACTGTCACGCAGCGAGGTGCAAGACCGAGTGATGCTGACGGGCCGGCACATGGTACGCGACGTGTCCTGCAAGAACTGCGACACCAAGCTCGGCTGGGTGTACGAGTTTGCCACTGAGGAGGGCCAGCGGTACAAGGAGGGACGAGTCATCCTTGAGAGGGCACTTGTCACCGAGAGCGATGGCATCGAGGAGCACATGGGCAACTGACCCGCTTCTGCGCCGCCCTATTAGCCGTGACGGCGCAACTGTGGCAAGCCTCGGCTGGAAATGACTCCAGACTGCTTGCTATTGGCACCCGATTTTAAAGATTGGCACTGCGGCACTGGAAACGAAATCTGTGTGCTGGCAGTAGACATTGTTCCGAGCCCGAGGACAGATACTTCCATTCACCTCTGCTTCTTCACTTATTAGGATTAGTAATGACCATTATCATGTGGTTCTGTATGCAGCAAGAAATGTCTGTATTTTGGTCTAAAGACAGCAGACAAGGTGATGTCTTGGACCAGTTTCATTCGAGCAGTTGATGTTCTGGCATCTCACAGCAGTGAATGGGGGGGGGGGGGGGGGGGAAGCGTGCAGTGCCAATTGCTGCCTCTGTATTGCGAGCCACGTCAGTGTGGAAAAGGGATCACTTACCACGCATGCTGTTCTGTACATACAACTTTTCCACATAAAGCTTTTGTTGGGGATGCAACTTTTTTTGACACTTCATGTTGGAATAGAGCATGCACACATTCATATCTTTTGAAAGCTTAATTCTTTGGCTGAAGGCTGACAAATCTATTGGTACACTGATTGAAGTGCTAGTTTCACATTGCTGGACAAAATAAAAGCGAATGTTTAGACTTTCTGAAGAAGCAAAAAAAATATCAGTGACTGTGTAAAGTCTACTATGATGTTTAACATTTGTCAACATTGTTGGCAATACAGTTCGCTCACAGAGTCTAGAACTACCATCTTTACAAGTGCAAAAATCTGGAATGTAACAACTTACTTTATACCTATCAAAAGCTAATTTGCTCGGCTGAATATAGAGGAAACTGTTTGTACACTAACTGAAGTGCTAGCAGGATGAAACGCTAACAACCACTTTCTGAAAAAGTCAATTTCCATAAAGTCCATTGAAAAACTCTGCAGTATCACCTCTACAGAGGTGTGGGACAGCCATCTTCACAGTCAACTCAGAATTTGCTGTTGAATTCCACTGATAGAAGCCAGCTTAAATTTTTTTTTTTTTTTTCATTTGGTCATCTTTGAGTGCCACCCTGAAAGTTGCCTTGAACATCCGATGATACAAACCAACTTTGCTTGTTCCGTCAGTCTGTGTACACACACACATACATCATCAAGAACTCACTGACACCTTTCTTACTATGAGTATTTTAATGGCACGCACTTTTAACAGGAAAAGCCTGCATAAAACAGACACATGGCAGTGTAACAAGTGCACGCAAAGTAAGCTGCCATCAGATTTGTTCCAGAGTAAAAGGCAAATGTTACAAAACAATGCACGCCACACCATAATGTTCACCATGGGTTGGACTTGTGCTGCAAGGGTGGTTTGACTAACAAGACAACGCCATGTTGGGGTTTGCATTCACAAAACTCCTCTTCACGTGCTATCTGTGATTGGCTATCGTGTATTCCAATGTTGGAGTACACAACTGCTTGTGTACTGTGCTTTGATTGTGAGTTAAATAACTCCGAGATGGTCAATCTGGAACCCACCAGCTACGGCATCTCTCATGGCCTGTTATTTATTTTAGGATGTTAAGCCCTGCGATCTAATTTTCTGGCCATCGTCATGGCAATCATCTAGTTATCACGGAAATCACTGTAATGAATGGCTGCACCTGCATGGAAATGCACTTACACTGGAGGAGTTTTGTGAACACAGACCTTGCCTGTCCTCTTTTAACATGAAAGAATAGTAAATGTCATCTAAACAAGGAAAACGGGTATGAACAGGCTCTTCCAGATAAACCATTTGCTGCTCCATACTCCGATTTTCTAAGAGGTAGCCATTTTTCACATGGTAATAGTTAGGTGCAGTGCTTTTCTGTTTCAAGCAGAATATACACACTAAATGTGATACAGGGTGATTGAAAGGAACCATATGCACGTCACATCCCACCAGAGGAGTAGAAAGTCTGTGCTGAGAAAATTGCGTTATTTGGCTGGCTGTAGACTGCACATATTTTCGAATAGAGCAAGCAAATTTTGCATCAAGCCATATTAATACACTGCAGAATGCTACCTATGTGTGAAATAAGACCAACAGAGCCTGCAGGTTAACCTGAAGAGCAATTTATACCCGTATTCCTTTGTTTATACAACATTCCCGAGGTTGATCACATTGATTCTCTCACACTTGTAATTTGACTGCTAGTATGCTTAAACATTGTGTAATTGTCCGCACACAAAACACATAATTGAATGTTCTCTCAATAAAGCATAAAATCGAACTCTTAAAAACTGTGGTAATGTGGCTCGGGCACATTTCAGAATAGTTGCCCAACTGAAACAGACTTTCCACATCCTATGTTCTGTAACATGTCCCGAGTTACTGCACATTGCTGGGCAGTGGCACTCCCCTCTCTCATGAAGGGGAAGGCACGCTTGTCTGTGCTCAACCATCGCATAATGTAATAAATATGGCAAAGTAAAGCACTACAAAAGGCCTACATGTTACAAACCACTGCATTTTGGCAAGGCATTCATATTCTGCCACGCTACTTGCAAGTTGGAAGTCACCGGAACAAAGGAGGAGCAGAAAAACTGGGCGGCTGGAATAATACAACAGCCTTAATTCAGTACCAAGCTTGGCACACCCAGAAGGATTGTATTCACACAACTGTCATTAGATTAGCTGAGCACCACTTCCATCTGCTCACGTTTCAGATGCCTGAGCACTGCAGACAGCTGTGTGGATTTCACATTATTGATAAGTGTGGGACTTGCAGTCAGCTTGGCTTCAAAATTACAAAGAAGCCACGTGATCCGCTGCTGGCACGAGTGTTGTGTGCACACACGCTGGCATTCCTGCTGCGTGAAAATTGATAGGCTACACTGATCCAGGCAGAGAGGAATGTGAATGCTTAGCTGAAACTCTCTATTTAGCTCACTAGAAGCCACAAATGCCAGCAGTCGCCAACACAATGCGTGGTAGCTCCTCTATCAGACATACTTCTGCAAGCTGAACGCTACGCTGCCCCTCAAAAAGCAGTCAACCCTTTTGTAACTCTGCTCTGTGATTCTCATGTTGACAAGTTGCTTGAGAAACGCACCTTCCGAGTATATGCTCAGGCATTGCAGCTCACAAATCAGTGGGGGCTGTTACAGGAGTGCGATAACCACTTCCGTGGCACAGCCTTCCGTTGCGCTAAGTGAGGTCTAGTGTTGGAAGAAATGGGGCTCTTTTGCCACATTAGCTACAGTGGTGTCGTACTGCTGCCATGAAATGAAATGTACAATAACACAAAGAAACAGAGCGAAATAAGTTGTTGTATCGTACCGGCCCAGGTGCTCCGCTAGATTTTTCCATAGTTCTCCACCAACACACAAAAAAAAGACACAAAGTGCACAGAACAGCAAGGCAACAACTTCCCTGTCTGACACTGCAGAGTATACACTTTTCTTTTGAGTGATCAGTGCAATCTACATTTACATTTTTTATGAGAGTAGAGCGCGAAGGCATGTTTCAACTCCTTCCAAACATCAGGAACTTGCATGTATTCCGACACGCTTTCAAATGCTACAGGAACAGCCTTAGGAAAGTGTCGCATAACGGCATGAAAGTAGGCACAAGAATCCCTTTACATAGCAGCCACCGGCAAATGTGTGCGTGCATCAAACAGCCGTGTAACAAGTGTCGGTGTATTCAGATGTTCTGTAAAAAGTTGTTCGTATAAAAAAATCACTGCTTTCTGTACATTGCCAGTAAAAGTAACGACTGAGATCAGTGCTCAATGTCTTGCAAAAAAATATATATATATGTAGTCTTTCAATCTTTTTCACATGGGCCATCTGTTTTTGTTGTTTTTCGTTTTCTTTCAGTGTAAAAGGCTTGCGAAAATAAAGTATGCCAGAATTGTTTCACCAAGTTTTGTAGAAAAGCACCACCAGCTTGCGAATACATACACGCTACATTGACCAGCACACAGGAAGTATGAAAGAGTGAGCTGTGCCATTGGTCTCAATGCATCACACACTGCATGCATGGAAAAGAAAGGCCCACTGAAAATGACATCACGATTAAATGTAATCAGGGTAAAAACTCACTGAGGTACTATGAGCATTTTTAATGAGAATGTGCCGGCTAGGGAATCTAGTCTTCACTTCTCTGCTGTTCTAGTCCCTTAAATGTCACTAGCACGATTAGCAACACGAGCTACCATGCCCAAATGGAAATGATCTTTTTGCATGAAATTTTAATTACCGTGTGTAATGAAATGCAACAGTGATGACCATGAAAAACTGGATGAGGTAATGTGCGCTATGTCAGGTTGCATTTAGACTAAGCTGGAATGAAGGAAGCCTAGGATAAATTTTGTTAGATGTTTCTAGACAGAATGCGATGTCTGCCATATTCGTGAAGCGTGCAGCACTTGACACAAGAAAGTCTGCAGCACGGCATAACACTATGCTCCCAAGTAAGCTGGAGTGATGATATGCACATCCCCTATGAAGTGGTGGGACAAGCCACCTAGTCAATTCTTCCCTTCGTAGCGTGTGCTAGTAGTCTCAAAATACTACCTTTATCAAAAATAGAAAAGCTCATTTCATTGCATGTTTTGCCTCCCTTTGAACCATATTTATCGCAGATCACATTTACGCTTGCACTATTGTGCTTAAATGCCTCGGTTATGCTAAGTGCATCCACATTTGCTGCTAACTGGATACATTCCAGTTAAGCAAGCTCAATGCTTTTTGCATCATTTCCACATGCAATGCAGAAATCATCCAGAAATGTTGTCGTACAATTTGGCATTTGTGGAAAACATGATCCGACTCAAAGGGCACTTGAGCAAGATTTGATCTGTCTTAGAGCACATCCAATTTGATTTCATTCCGTGCTTTTGGTAGCATTAAGTAGCTGGCTTCCTGCAATAATCTTACTGGCTAGACAATGCCCACTTATGAGTTCCTAGTCATGTAAATGCAAAACACGACAATGGCAGCAAACGAAGAACTTTGAACTGTTTCAGGGAGAATTTTCACCGTGCTGTTACATATTTTTTCTTTCTCTGGCGAAGCTGAAAGTTGTGTCACCAACCAATTAACTTATGCATTTCTAGTTTCAGGCATGATGTCGAATGCAGGCCTTTTTCGTGGGTTTCATATGGAAATTCTGTGAACCTGGGTTCCATGACCAACCCTTGTTCATGGGTTCCATATAAAACCATCGTGAACATGTTCCATGCCCCCCCCCCCCCCCCACCCCAATTTTCTATGCTTTGATGAGCCCAATGGAATGCGCTGTTAGATGAGGACTGAATCGTGGCACAAAATGCTTTGTACATTGGTCCATTCTATAAGAAAGAATAACGAAGTACGAACTGAACTAAGACAGAAAAAAAAAGGTGCTTTTGTTTGTATGTGTGTGTGCCTTTTTCTGACTGTGTCCAGTTCACACTTCATTTTTTCATGGAATACCAACTTTCCCAAGCTGCGACATTTGTGATCAATTTTAATTTAAGCAGCTAAAGTGCAGATGAGTTTTGAGTGACGGAATGC
This sequence comes from Dermacentor silvarum, assembly GCF_013339745.2. Taxonomy (NCBI): domain Eukaryota; kingdom Metazoa; phylum Arthropoda; class Arachnida; order Ixodida; family Ixodidae; genus Dermacentor; species Dermacentor silvarum. Next base: position 7,278,869 of record NC_051160.1, read on the forward strand.
TGAATTAAGGATATCGGACCGCCTTCGTATGTGATATGGGTTCAATCAGGTTGTATGAGAGAATCTATTTACATGCAGAGTCATTAGGCGAAAACAGCCTATGAATATACTTACCTATATATAACTTCTAAATGTTGGCACGTGACATATATTACTTTCAATGCCCATAATCGAGGGCATTGTGATTATTTTCTGTAAAAAAATATTGTGCTTGTCATAATGCAGGTGTAGCAAGCCTGATACTTTTGCTCATTAACGTTATCTATTTCTCTTGATATAAAGCTTTACCTTGTCCCATTTCCTTATTCAATGAACACAGGGGATGCAGAAGCATTGTTAGGCAAATGATGTTTTGATTAAATTGGTAACATCTACAGTATGTTCAATCCTTGCAATTGAGAGAAGCATAATTCTGATCTGAAAACAATGATTTTTGATCAAATATTGACGAAACTCAAAATCTGAAATAGTATGTTTATAACTTTAAGTTACAAAAGAAGTGAAGCAATGAAGTTTTGGTCTACTTACTGTGCTTGAAAGGGACAAAAAATTAAATTTTATTACACTCAGATTGAGAACACATTTTGAAACTCACATAATTTATAGAAAATCCTCTGCACTGTTCACATACCCAATCTAACCTCATTGAAGATGTCTATGCTTCAAGCAATCTAATTTTGCAGGTGTATGAAATGTTGATATCAGCTCTTACTATTCGTCAAAAAAAATTCAAAGTCTAGCAATTACAAGCAAATTTATGTGCTACAACAATTTGACTTTGAAACAGTGAACTTGAATTTGAAACATTGAACTTCATCTCAATTCCCTGTGAACATTTGAATAAGTAATTTGCGGTTGAATACAAGGTAAACATTAAACATTGAGGGGTATTACCAAAGGCAGACATCGAGTCAAGCTTAAGTGATAAACTAGTGCTCCAACACATCAACTTTACTGAAAACACTGGTTTCATAAAAGAAATAATAAAATGAATTGTAGGACAGCATTGTCATCACCACTTAAAAGTAGAGTACCTGCTTTTTATGATGATGTCATTGCCCTCTTTTCAGTAGTTAATAAATAGCAGTTAAATATTATTAATAAAAGGATGCTCATGTTGCATTTCGACATGAAATAAAGAGCAGTTGGGCCTATTCTACTGAATTCTTTTTTGCAGATTAACTTGCTGATGCAAAATCTTTACAATGCTCTGTTGGTTCTAAATGCAGGTATGTGGCACCATCTATGTGCAGAACATTACTTGCCAAGGGCAATGCAGCCTGTCAGAGTATGACCTCAGAGATACATGGCACGTCACAGGTTTTCTACATTGTGCCAAGGTGTGACACATCAATGCCAACGTTGTAATGTGATCACCTCTACTTAGCAACATCTCATATTTTTTTTTTGGAAATTACATTTTTTCTTGGCACAAATAAAATTCTGGGAGATATCGAGAAGCACCATCTATCACTCTAGCTAGACTTAACATTTGCCTTTAATACCCTTTTAGAGCATGGTACGTAGCTACAGGTGCAGCATTTCTACATTGTGCTGTACGTGCAAACAATTAAGTTCATACTCCTGCAGCTGCTCTTTTTCCAAGTCTCTTGTGCTCACTTATCGTTGCTCAAAAGGGAAAGGACTATTCAAATATTGCAGCTTCGTAAGGACAACAGAATCCTGCTCAGTTCACACGATAAATCAGACAACACCAATTAGCAAATTTCACACGAAAAAAAAAAAAAAAAAGACTAAAAGCAACGGTTTAAAACTACACATCTGGAAAAACAAAAATGGTTCTCTAAAACATGCTTTGCCTCAAAAGCTGCACATGAGGGAATAGAGGAACACTTATCAATTACTCCATACAACACGTATGGAGTGTAAACAAAGAAACAATTACAAAATAACTATACTACCAGCGAGACTTAGTACGGCAACAGAGAATGCTATCTTTATGGCTTTCCAACCGGCATAGTCTAAGTTAACGCTATCGCTGTTCCAAGTCATCTGAAAGCAAGAAGGCTATTCATGCATACTGACTCACTGACTCAACGCAGTAGTGCAGCTCTGCCACATCTTATGTCTAGCCTGTCTGAATTGACATGCATGATTTGTGAGCGAAGTAAAAGGCTTCTGCTTTGCAGAGCCTGATGGAATGGCCCCAATGTACAACGGCAATGACGACAGTCTGGTGTGCTGCTAAGCGATGCAACTGAGCACATTCCGTTTTGATGCGATGTTTCCTGCATTAGTGGGACAAATCTGCTCGTGCAACTACAGTGAGTCGACCTGCACTGCCGAAAGTGAGTTGTGTCACCAACAGCATTCTGTGTGGAGTTCAGAGCCATACTGGAGCACAGTCAAATCTCCTGGCCAAGGACAGCCACACCTGTCGGGTCTGAGCTGGAAGTATCAATGCACCGAGTGAGACCCTGCTTTCTTTGGTTGCTGGTTTACGTTGCACTGGACTTTGCCATCCAAGGGCATTCAAAGGCACTCGTGCACGGGGAGGGGACTAGGAGTTGGATGCCATATTTGCCTGGAACTTGTCGACAATGTGCTTCACCCAGCCTCTTTGGCGGCATGCCACTGGTGCGGGCCCAGGGGATGATGTGCACAAACTAGACTCTGCGGATGCTTGCTGCTGGTCAGCTTGACTCGAATCCTCGTGTGGTGGCAGCTTCTCTGCAACAGCTTGGAGCTTGTTGCTATTAGCCCTACGTGCCAACAGGCCTGGTTTCACTGCAACCTCATGCTCGCTGCCACTGACCTCCTCCGGATCGCTGTAGATTGCGGAGTCGCGAAACATGTCATCAGCCAGGACGTCCTCGATGGCCTCGAAGTTCCTTTCATAGTAACTGTCCGCCGAGGAATCGCTGTTCTCGGAGTCGGTGTCATCATCCAGTTCCAGGACAGCGTTGGCCAGGTGTGGAATCAATGGCACAGGCTTGGGGCTGCTGTCAGCTTCTGGCTGCAGATTGCCAGTGTTGCCACCACTTTCGTTTTTGTTCAATATGGCGAGGATGGTCTGAGGAATGCAATAGTCAGGCTCTCGCTGCCGAGCAATTCGTGCCGCAGCCGTGGAGTTGCCCTGGACACCATGCAGACTCGAAAACCGCGGAAGGTGCCTTGCCTTAGACTGTATAACGCTGGCACATGCTCGGCTAAACGAGCCAACAGCTTTAAGCTGGGCCAGTCGAGAATCGTTGCTGCGTACGCTGTCTCGACTTGACCCGTGGCTCAGTTGTCCTTCAGCGTTGCGTGCGGGGCCATTGTTCAGGTTAGGCGACCACAGGACGCGCGTCAACTTTGTGCCCAGGCCTAAGAGCGTGTTGCGCCAGGAGCCACCGTGCAGAGTATCCCGGCGGTATATTCGATGCTCGGGGTGAACCACAGAGGACGCCAGGTTTTCCACACTGGCCACAGGGTTCAGCTCCTGGCTGCTGAACTGGCTGCTGTGGTTTCCTTGAGGCATGTAGCTTCCGGGTCCATCGATGAAGTCTGCTCGGGAAGGCTGGTCAGATGCTATCGTGAAAGGTCGCTGCTCCGGGGCTTGCAGCCGCAGCCGCTCCATGCGAGCTCTGAGCTGGTGCATCTTGGAGCCAGTCTCGGAGGAGGGTGATGTTGGGGTGCCGTGACGGAAACTGCGCGGGAGTGAGCCGCACCGCTTGCAGGCATTTGGAGGGAGGTGTTCCTCGAGGCTGTTCAACCAGTCTTCAGGTACACTGTTCTCCCTTTTGACTCGTCGAAGGTCCGCCGCCTTGCTTCTTTCTGGGCAATCAGTCTCGGGAAGTGCTGCCTCGCTGAAAGAGTGGCTCCTCTGGACCAGTTTACTAGAAGATGGAATTGAAGCAGCATGGGCACCGAGCCTTGCCCAGAGTGCGGTGAAGTCGGTACCGGCAGAAGTGCAGTATGTGGCACCGTAAGACTGCTCGCTTATGTGCCGACTAGCAAACTCAAAAGTGACGTACTCGCCCGGGATCTCCTCGGAGTGGTAGCTTGGCGAGCGCACAGACGGCCTGTAGCGGAGGAGTCTGCGTACGTCTACCATGCAGGCACCATCTTCATTTTCTGTGTCACTGGTGTCCACACTAGTTCTCGGACACTGCTTCCAGGGCGGCCACGGCTCCTCACTGGAACTTCTCGATTCGAGTCTTTCTACTGTCCTTGCTTCTGGCTTGCCTGCATAGCATGAGGTGTCGGATCTCGGTGAAGTGGGTGAGCTTGGACCCAAGTTCTGGCTGCTGGTTGTTGCTGTACCAGATTGGGTGTACTGCAATGTAAAAGAAAAGAAACAAGAAGACCTCAGCAATACAACCAACGGGAGGAGGCACATAAGTGTGGTGAACAGGTGAGGTGTTAATATTTTGTTCTAACTCACTCTCACATTTTGTAGTGAAGTCGACAAAATCAGCGATTTGCTTCATTATATTGAAAGTCAATCTTTTATGCAAATAAGCACAGTCGCCGATGAATTTTTTTTTTAACAGAAGGGACCGCAAAATTTTTCGAATTATATTGGGCAATCTGAGAAAGCAAATTTGAATGAGAAAAGAAATCATTTTGTTGAATCTGAGAGTCGGCGACAAAAGATATGATTTCATGCTGTGTCAACAATGTATTCACATCAGTAGTGCGAAGCCAGGCACACTTTTGTGTTCACTATGCCCCAGCAGTTGATAGTGTTTTCTGCAGTGGGAAAACGCTATCACGAAAAGCGTCGGCAGCAGGGAGCGAATGCTTCATCTGCCTCTCGCTTCAATGCATCTCCGAAACATGAGATTATGCAACCATCTTCCCGCACATATGTGTGGGAAGACAGCGCACGATGCCACGCCATCCCAGCTCACCTAGTCATTGCACAAGCGGCAGATTACCTCTAAGGCAGGTCACGAAGGCTGCGTATGTGCACTCAGCCACAGCTGCGCTAGAAAAGGAACGCACGCCAACCTGCCCCCCTCACCTTCCCACCCTTTCCCCTTGCTGCTAGCCACCATCCTTCTCGACTTGCCCTTGCAAGCTTTTACTCGCACCTAAAGCATACGGCGTGCGAGGCGCGATAGGATCTTATCGCACTTGGACTTTATACAGAACACGACGTTACTTCAAAGGCATGCGATTTAAAAGGTGCGTTCGCAAGCAGCCACATGTAATTCAACCATTTGACCATGTACATCTGCAGAAGTTTCCATTTATTGTCTCCGTATGCCTTTGTGGTGGCAAGCGTACATGTGGTCTGACCTTATGTTTCACGTGGTTCGAGGCTAGTTGAGTGTTCAAAACTAGTCGAAATTAGCGAGACCCGATGGCTACAACACTGATAAGCAGGGTGGCCGAAGTTTCATTCCTACACGGGCGGCCGCGGCCAAGCGTGAGCCGACGATAGTTGGCTTCTTCCAGAACTACGTAATTATTATCGAAATGCGAAAGCAGATTTCCCTTACTTCAGCCTGTTTATTAAACTTCGTGAATAAATATACACAGTAACAGTAGGAAGAAGAGCACTGATCCAAACACCCTTCTAGATTGATGTCAGCTATTGGCCAATAGCAGCTGCATTTTCTGGACGCTTTATTATGAAATAAAGCGTCCAGAAAAGAATGAGGACGAGGCTTGTGCTTAAAAAGAGAGCATTTAGAGAAAGGTGACTTTGCTCTCCGCTTGTGGGCGCATGACTGCAGAACTTGGCTAAGATGTTCACAGCAGCGTATGCTATCTGCTGACTGTGTTTTTTCATCAAGCCCCAGGGGTGATTCAGGGACCCTTTAAATAACTTCATTATACAGTGTAAACCGCTTATAACGTAAGTCGCCGGAGACGCGAATATCCGCACTATAACCAAAGCAACAATTTTCAAGGCCCGCACATATGCAAAACATGTGCACCGAGCCGCCACGCGTATGCGACAGTCAACGAATGCGGCTAGAACGTTTACATTCAATTTACAGTCGAATCTCGTCAATTTGAACCAAATCACGCGGTGGCACCTCCGACCAGCATTGCTCCGGCACCGCCATAGAGTAAAAGCTTAGGGGAGACCCCTCAATGTCGCGCGCGAACAAAAAAAAAAAAAAAAAAATGCAGCGGACATTTCACCCTCTCTCAAATGGCAAGGTCGCCGATTCTGCATTGCGCCGGAACATACGTGCACGTGCCAACGTCTCAGCCACGCTACCATAGCCACGCGTATAAAATGGCAGTGAACCCTTCTTTCTCCTTTATGCTTCCTCTACTTTCTAGTCACGTGTTGACCTTGCACGCTGCGGCTATGGCGCAGAGGGAAGCAGCGGCGCTGTCCTAGCCCGGCCAACGAAACTGCCCATGCCGGCAAACGCCCACTTCCCGATAACGGCAGAAAACGACACTTCGGGGAGCTGGCGCCGGGCCGGCTGTAGCGGCGGCGCCTGCATGGCGGCGGGCGCGCACAGTGACAGTCGAAAGTGAGGGAGCTACGAGAGAGGGCGAGGGGAGCCACCGAAGCGGCGGAGTTGCCAAGGCGTAATCCGTTTCCCTGCCGCCCTCCTCCCTCACATTCCACGGTCTCCGCGTGCGCCCTTCGCCGTGCCCTGCCGGCGCCGCCCGCTCGCTCGCTGAAGTTTCGTTTACTGCCGTTATCGTGAAGCGAGCGTTGGCTGTTTCGTGGCCCTCGCTTGCTATGCGCGCCGTGATATTTCATGACTCGACTCGCACTCAAGATTCTGGTTTCAGCCTCACTGGCTGTTCGTTCGCACCACGTGCCCTTCTCCTCCACTTCGTCTCTTTCTTCCTCGATCACTCCTTGGGGTGCCCATTTGAGGGGAGCGTTCGCCGTCTCCACTGACTTCCGTACTCCCAGGCAGCCGCACTGTAACCGGTATTTCGTTTCCCGCAACTGCACTATAAGCGATACGCGTATACATGGAGTGCTATGGGAAAATTAACGGGAGTCTGGAAAGACCGCACTATATCCGGTCCTGCACTATAAGCGGTTACGTTATAAGTGGTCTATACTGTATCGAGAATTTTGTTAAACTGAAGTTCGTTATTTCAAGGAATTTGACATACACGTGCAACTTAACTAGGTACATTAACTATATGTGCAAACCAAATCAAAAAAGATAGGGTCAACCAACTGTCAACGTACATGGTGTTTCAAATAATTCTATAAATAAATGTTGATTACTGTATTTACCTGCTGTTAACACGCCCTTCAATCTTATTCGCATCCAATTTTTGCAGGCTTAAAGTAAGACAGTAAATGTCCACATGAATGTAACATGCCACTGATTCATAAAAGAAGATTACCGCATGCCCCCAACGCTCACGATCAGAAAATACTCGATGTGCAGAATTTATCTTCACAGATGGGCTTTCTTTACTTTTTTTTTTTAATGAGTTGTCATGCTGAAAGAGGTCCTGCGTCGTCGCCATTTGTGCTTCATTGGCCACAGATACACCAAGAACACAAGCAGTAATCTCAAGCGATCACTTTGAGAGATACTATTACTTTCGCGAGACTCTGCATTGGACTTGCGGAAGTATGCGTCCAACAGCATTTCTGGAACTGTGTGCAGATAGCAAGATTAGCACAGCGCCACAAACACTGGCTGCCGATTACACCGACACATCAGGTGCCGAATCCTGCGAAATCTCTCGAAAATCATAGTATCTCAGAAAATTATTGGCCAAGAATACCGCTCTAGATTGTAGTAGAGCACAAAATGAATGGCAACCTTCACAAAAATGTGCACTGTTGCCATTTTGTGATGGGAATGATGCTGTTTGACGGTAGGCTGTTGCCAACACTGCGAATGTGGCTTTGGTTTCGTATCCGATTGTAACGCGCAGGCAAAGTTTTGGACCCATTTTTTTCTGAAAACAAGGTGCATGTTAGATTCGGGGAAATAAGGAACACAGTCGATCCCGGATATATCGAACTTGAAGGCAATAACGAAATAGTTCGATATATCGATATTTCGAAATATAACATATGCCTATCTGAACCTTATCTGAGATCTCAGCACAGCTTAGACAGTTTCCCGAGATCGTGAATAGTGGGAATTCACCGATTTGCTTTTCCAAACACACAAAAGTTCACTTAGTTTTTGCTCACGAACGTTTCTGTGGGAAGAAGCGCACTTGCAGAGGTGCAGTGCCATGTTTGATATATTGAATGTGGCAGTGAACGGGAGTTTGATGCATGCGAAGTACATCATTATACTTTCGCATGAGATTTTCAAGGGGATTTCACAACTGTTCGATATAGACAACAATTTGATATATCCGAGTTTGATGTATCCAGTATCAACTGTATCTCTATGGAGGTTTAGTATAGCGGAAAACGCTTACGTCAGCGTTAGCGTGCGACGCAACGCTAACACAAAGAAAGGCTGCACTGCGCGGCACAAGGTAGTGTTTTAGAATAGTGGAATGGAGTAAAACGCTAACGCTAATGCAAATACCCTTGGGCGCCATCTCGAGGTGAATACAGCAAACACGAGCAGACCAAAAGGCCAGGTGGTTCGATTCCAGAGATAGTGCAGTCTACAGTCTAATTTTCGAATATATTGGTGCTAACTATGTCCATACAGTTAATTTTACCTACTCTGTGGCTAATTCTCGCTTTTTGTGGGCACCGGCTAAATGGCATTCCAGACACCATGGGCTTCAAGCGAGCCCTGTGAAGTCCAAGCCAACGCGTTCCATACCAGAACAGTGTGCCGTAAGGTGGCTTCACCTTAACATCTCTATATCTACGGCAGTGCACCCTGTACAGGATTAAAGTGCAAGGTAAATATATTGGCAGCATTTACACCCATATCGTTAATTTTACCTACTCTACAAATAGCTCTCGCTTTTTGTCTTGTTGAGCCCTACATTTTGATGCCATTTGTGATTCACCACGACGCTCTGGAGGTGCGAAAAGGCCATTCTTTTGCTGGAAGTGGTTACAAGCTACCCAGATCACAGACATGCAAAACTTGTGCGAAGTTAACTAAGAAGACCTTGTCTTCAAAGTGCCTTATCATGTGTTTCAGCTTGTTTTCTATTGAGGTTTTAGAAAACTGTGTTGGCACACACAAGAGATTCTTGAATGCAGGAGTTTTCTTGTGGCTCAAGCAGGTAGCATTGAGTGAGACACCCACCACATCATTCACAATCATGAGTGCAGATTACACCTAGTGTCATATGTAACCTAGCACATGAGATGGACTTCTAGCAGCCTTGTTTAGCATTTGTGGGCTGTACAGAGCAGGGATCAGTGGCTTTGAGAAGACTGCAAGCTATCACAATCTAGGCACGTTCAATGAGAAACCCTGGCTCCAGTTGCAGAGGAAAAGGAAAGTTTGTGTTATCTGCCAGCAGCTATATTATAGAGAGTAGAGTATAACTACAAATTTCTGGCTGTATGCTTTAAAAAAAACTGCCTTTCCACAGTTTACACATTCCGGAAACATCTGTGGGCATGTGTACAGCAGTACATCACAGCGCCTCTTTCGCTGAAAAGTAAATTTTTTTGCAAAATTATGAAATGCATAGATCTGTAGAGGTCAGCAACACTGCTAGGGATAGACGTTTTCAGTACACACACCTCCGGGCAGCACTGGAACTCTGCAGGATCCAATGTACTGATCCTCTGGCATGAGACAGGCTGGCAAGAGCACGACTTGGTGAGGCGAGCCTGCAAGGCACAATTTCTGTAGCACGCACAGCTTCGTTTCAATGCATCATGAGCAACAGTAAAGTACATTCTGCGAGCATTCATATTGTGGACTACATGTTTCACTTTTGCTCACTGCACACAATACACAACCTACCCGAACCCCCAACAGTCATTGCAGTCTTATTCCAATGATAGCATATTTACTCGTGTAAGGCCTGCCTTCATTTGAAGTGTGAAAATTTGAAACAAAAAGGTTCACAAGCGTCACACACATACCCACGTGCTGATTAATTTCTGAATGCCGTTATTAGGTGGCACTAGTTGTCCTGCCAACGATGGCATTATAGTAATCACCATATGATACACTTGGCATAAAATCACAATCTTTGGTCTCCAACTTTCAATAAAACTTTCGGCAGCTGATTGCCCCGAGTTCCCAAAGAGGTTATTTCACAAGATGCACTGTACGATGAAACTGCACTGGTTAGGCCTAGTCAGTGGGTGTGGTAGGCTGCGATCCATTGCGGGGGAGTTTGCCCTTGAAATATTCGTACGAGTAGACCACATCAGCGTTTGCACTTTCTGGGCGGAATGGCTTAAGCTAGTGTGTGGTCATAAAGCCAATAAACCTCCAAACTTATTTTGTGCAGCACAGCCTCATGTGACAGTGTTGCGAAGTCAAGGCTGCATGCTCTGTATCTGCACTTCACGAGCACCAGTAAAGCATGTCGGGTTGCATGATGGGTGAACACGAAATGCAACCATGGCCTTGGCCATTTAAAATAAATGTTCTTTTAATGGAGCACAACACTGAGTTTTCTGTAAATGAGTTTTCCCGCTGTGTTGGCACAATAAAAAAAAATCAATTTTATTATTGCTCTTTTGTTTTTATGACTGCCCAATTACAGTGGAACCTTGATAAATGGATATTGCTTAAATGAAACTGTCGCTTCAATGGAACACCATTTTCGTGGTTGGCTGGTTTCGTATTCATGCAATGGTAAAAGCTTTGTCTCCTGATAAATGGAACCAATTAAACTGGTCCCTTGAGGTTCCATTTAAAGAGAGTCCACTGTATTCGAACATTTTTGTGGCCCTGTTCATACTCGAAAAAATTCAGTCGGCAACCGTAATATGTTGACAGTCAGTCACTGGGGGTTGCACTTTGCATAGCAGTCGGAGTACAATTTGAAACTTCGGTGACCAGCCATAAGCCTGCCTCGTGTGCACTAGAAAAAAAATAAAAAATAAGGGCGGGGATAGAGTTTTTTATAATATAAACCTTTCTATAAGATAAACCTTTCTATAAATTTATACTTCTGGAATGATGATCTTATGCTATGCCTACTGCAGGACAAAAGCCTGTCTCAGTAATGTCTACCCTAATTGGCTTTTACCCCTGTTTTGTGTCAGCTGACACCATCTTCACTTCTTCCATCTTCAAATCACACTATGTAAATCTTTGCTGTCTTCGACTGTAGTTCCTTTCTCTTGGCAACCATTCTGTCAATCCTACAGACCCACTGTTTATCTCAGCTCAATGCATTACACAACCTGCCCAACTCCATTGTTTCCTTTGACCTCAACAAGAATATTGGCTACCCTGTGTGCTCTCTAATCCACACCGCTGTTCTCTCTCTTTAAGCCACACCCATCACTCTACTAAACACTTAATTGGCCCATCAAGTTTCTGAAATGACAAACAAGATGCTCTCAATGACAGCAATGTGCTGCAGTGCTTATGCGTTCACACTCACACAAGCAAAAATCCCATTACTAATATATAACGCTTCCATATCGAGCTCTATGAGCACCAACATTTACATTTCCGTCAATTCAGTGTCCTTTCAATCCTGCGCCCTATTTTAAGAGTTAGCCCCTGAAAGCCAGTATTGTGACTCCCTTGCTTAGCAGATAACGCGATACGAGACAGAGTGAAAAAGGGGGGGGGGGGGGGAGAATCCCACAATAGCCTTGTCGAAGATGTGAGAGAAGCAAGGCAAGGAGGGCACCTCCTCCGAAGATGCCATTGCAGCTGAGCAACACCCCACCAGCTCTGGACATATGTGGTTGATCTCACCTTTCTTGAGCCTGCAGAGAGATAAAAGAAAGCTCTCGAGTGATACTGGACAATTATGGAAGCTATAACAAATGTAAATAATGCAGAACATGGCGCAATAGCATGAGACACAAGCTCGACTTGCAGGTAGAATTTATCTTTCTTAATAAATCCCCCAAAACAGCAATGCAAGTGCCTAATGTGACTAATGCTGTAGAACAATGACTGATTTTAAAAATGCCCATGTAAGCTTCTCTGTCTAGAGAGACGGACTTGTTCCATCAAGCAGACCGGTCGATCCATTCCATACCCTTCTTTTTCAACATTCATAAGCTTTGTTTTGCACTGGTTTATTGGTTTCAAATGCTGATGTACGCCGGCCTGATTGCAAGATTGTTCAAAGTAGTCTAAAAAGAGTTCCCTCCAAAATTCGCAACTCAGCCTGGAATTAACATACGCAATACGCTGACACAGTTGCGAACCGATAATTCAGACTTGACTGGGACCGCAAACAGGTCCGAATAATCAGGAGTCCGAAATACCAAATTTGCCAGAAAATCAGTGATTTTATTCTACTAGTGGCCAAAAAAGGTGTGCCGTATTCTCGGATAGTAGTCACCTTTCAGGTATACCTTCCAATTTTGCGTGACTAGTGCAAGACGCATTGGTGTCTACGATCGACGGCATTCTTGGCACATTGCCAAGTATGCTATCTTATTACAGCACGGAAAGGCTGCAACCCATTGATGCATTCGGTGCTAGTCACGCGAAATATCGAGAAAGAGATTGTCCGAGAATACGGCCCAAGTGTGTCAACGCGTTCCTACACGCACATACGCTTGCCTTTGGCATATACAGTCCGTGATCAGAATTTTCTAGTGATCCATGCTTTACGCTATTCCTTTTCACACTTTTCGCACTTCGTAAGTGATCAGAGTGACACTCTGCTCGCATTAACAACGGGATTAGCCAGCCATGAACGGTGGATGATAAGAGCAGAACAGAACTTGCACGACAAAATGGGCAAATCGCAAATACAGTCTTTACGACTTAGCGGCTTGGCTTGTGCTGTCATTTGGGCACTGTCGACTTCGCTAATTTCGGTTTTGAGATGCCGGCGACACAGCCAGTGACGTATCAAAATGAAAATATTGCCATTTTTGGTCTAATATCACCGAAAAACTCGGATCTCACTGAATCGAATAGTAAATGTTCGAATAATTCAATTTGAGAATCCCATATCTACTATTCAGTTTTTCAAATATGCGATATATTCAATGTGGAGACCCGTGCAGTGCCACGAGTGATCGGTCCAGAGATCACGCGTGCGAGTTAGATTGATGGCTGTGGAAGCGGTGCGCAGTTCGTGACCACGTACCGTATTTTCGTGCATATATCCCGTGCCGTAAATTACAATAATTTACCAGTAAACTAGGCTTTATGTGCAGTTCGCTCAGAAGTGTGGCTTCAAAGCAGCGCAGTGCGCGCTGCCGTTATTTCCGTTGCTGTTGTTGTCTCCTAGGTATACTATCTCACTGTACCCTAGAGAGCCCCACCCTCAACCTAGCACCACGATGCCATGAAGTCACACCCCAAGGCAAAGTTCTCCTAGGGAACTCTGTCCTCTCCCCACCCCTGCATGTTGAAGATCCCTTCTCCCTTTTTTCGTGGTCGCCCATTCTCCTCCTCTTTACGGGTCGCCATTTTGTGTACAGCAGAGAGCAATGCACAAAATGGTGTACAGGTACAGCAGAGCGCCAAATTACCGTCGGGATTTTTGGCTCGGTCACGCTTGCTCCATCACCGCTGCATGTGTGAGGACGGTTCAGTCTGTGCCGTCTGTGGGGGTACGATCCCCAACCCGTAGCGCGTGCAATCGCAGCTACGTAGAGTTCGGGCAAATAAGGCAACGAGCGAATCAACTCAACAACATTTATTGCTGCGGGCAATACGACACACTTGCAGAGGGAAGTCCACTCTGTAATAAGGAATAAATAGGCTTGCCTCATTGCATGTGGTAGTCACGCAAGCGAGGTCCACTTATGGGTTGCAGCAGGTAAAATCCGCTCCGGCAGGTTAGAGGTAGAGACGCCAGAGAGAGCGGGTCTCTCCCGGTCGCGCACTTTTATCTCTTTTTACCTTTTCGCGAAGAGAATGTCCGCCCGCCCGTTGGATAGCTACCCTCTTCCCGCGAGAGTACGCGAGTCACGAGAGGCGGGTTAGAACCGGGAGAGGGCAAAGTGCCTCTCTCTCGTGTCTGCGCTGGCTCCCGAGGCGTGCGAAACGTGCGTAAGTGACGACGAGAGTACGCGGAAGAAGATGGGCACGTGCGGTCCCCACACGTCATCCTCTGTTGTGTGAATGCTAGCTGTGAAGTGATCCGATTCCTGTCACATGTCATGCAGTTGATTCATCCGGGATCACGTCCGTCATGTGAATCGAGCTTTATCAGCATCGCCGAATAAGGGGGGAAACAGAGTCGCTGTGCACCAGCAAATCGAAACTGTTTTTCAGTGTTGGTCCAGCCAGTTTAAGAATTGGAGCAATTTTAGGAGCAGAAAAAAGCTGTTTTCTAGCGATTTAGGAGCAGCCACATTAGCATTTTGTAGCAGTTCAGTAGCACAAAATTAGCCTATATTCGGTAGCACCGGTAGCCTATATTTTATGTCCACTGCAGGACGAAGGGTCTCCCTGCGATCTCCAATTACCCCTGTCTTGCGCTAGCGTATTCCAACTTGCGCCTGCAATTTTCCTAACTTCATCATCCCTTCTGGTTTTATGCCGACCTCGACTGCGCTTCCCTTCTCTTGGTATCCATTCTGTAACCCTAATGGTCCACCGGTTATCAATCCTACGCATTACATGGCCTGCCCAGCTCCATTTCTTGCGCTTAATGTCAACTAGAATATCGGCCATCCCCGTTTTTTCTCTAATCCACACCGCTCTCTTCCCGTCTCTTAACGTTAGTCCTAAGATTTTTCGTTCCATCGCTCTTTGTGCAGTCCTTAACTTGTTCTCGAGCTTCTTTGTTAACCTCCAAGTTACTACTACCCAATTGTTAAGTACTTCTTTAGAGCAAATGGACACAAGCAAGACAGACTGATGCAGCAATTTAGCTCGCGTGCCCAGAGCAGAAAACGTAGCAAACAGACTTTATTTGCCTATGCAAATAGCACTTGTAAACTACTGAGAATAGTTTTATGCAATCAGACATAATACAAAAGCAACTAGAAATGCAGAAAAAAAATTTTGTGCAACAACAATGCCTAGCCGGGGGCCCGAGAAGCCGACGCTCAATGTGCTTAGTCGTGCAGTTCCAAGTGGCGATACGCGAAATGCCTAGCCGCAGGCTCAAGTAGTCGACGCTCTATGGGCTTAGTCGCTCAGTCCCAAGTGCCGATGCGCGAAATGCCTAGCTGCGGGCCCGAGGAGTTGACGCTCGATGTGCTTAGTTGCGCAGTGCCAAGTGCCGATGGGCGAAGTGCCTAGCCGCGGGCCCGAGAAGCCGACGCTCGATGTGCTTAGTCGCGAATTCGGAAACATCGAGTGCTGAAAGGCTTGACTGTGTGTCCAATCGAGGATTCCATGCGCGAAGCTTGGTTGCTAAGTCTGCGTCGCCGATGCTCGAAATGCTTAGCCGCGTGTCTGTCCACAAACGGAGGGATCGGCCACGCTACTGCATGTCCACGTAGCGCCCAATGCAAAGGTGGTGCTTTGGCGCACTTGGCGCAAGTTGCATTTCGGTGGGCGCAGCAAGGCGCAGACAAGTATAATTGTAGCAAA
Organism: Dermacentor silvarum; assembly: GCF_013339745.2. Lineage (NCBI taxonomy): Eukaryota > Metazoa > Arthropoda > Arachnida > Ixodida > Ixodidae > Dermacentor > Dermacentor silvarum. The sequence continues at coordinate 7,294,360 of NC_051160.1, forward strand.
ATGGCGCAGTTGGACCACCAATGTGTTTTTGCAAATATTTGAGCATTGTTGTATGCAGTTATTTCTGCAGGCTTATACGCACATACTTTTTTTTTTCCAGGCTGTTGTAAATGGGAGTGCAGGTTATGCGTGGTGGTGGGTTATATAAGAAAAAAGATGGTATTCAACATGATCTGCGTGCCTATCAGCGGCTAATCGGCCCAATCTTCACAGATGCTTTCGGACTTTATGAAACATGCGCTGCTTTTGCTGCCGTTCTCCCCATCTACGTCACATTACCATTTTCGCTTAGTACTGTCAACATGGACGAACCTTGTACTGACAGAGGCGCATCCAGCCGACACCATGCCGTTCTCAAAGTGACAAAGTCCGCTGCCCAAAACGGCCCGCGCTCGGCGCTCTTTTTATGCCGAACGCAAAGTGAAACACTCACTTGGGTTACATCGTGCACGAGAGGCTCCTCAGCGCACCCGACATGTGGCACTGCACGAATCTCTATGCCAAATATATTGAATGCTCCAAAAATAAAATATATATTAGATATTCAATTCACAAATCGAATTACTCGAACATTCACTGTTTGATTCCGATTGGGTGATATTCGAGTACTCACACACCCCTACTTTCTTTGGAGCTTCAACTAAAGCTTTGTATCAATGTAGCTTTTCATCTCATAAATAGTGTAGTCACAAGTACTGCGTATTAGATGTAACTAGTGCTGCGCGAATTTTGGGTGCTGTGGGAATTCAAATATTAAAGCTTGAGTGCGAAATGAATATTTTTCTAATACTTCCAAGTAATAAATTAGTGAAAAAAATGCATTGCATAACACGGCCAAAAAAGCTAATTTATTGCACAACTAGTGTACTCCCACATATATATGTCCCTCGAAAAAATAACAGTCCAATACAGATGTTCAACATAATGGATAGCTACAAGATGAATCACTGAATGTTGTCATAGAGGAAAGCGAGCTGCTTAACATGTCCCAGAAGTACACAAGCCCTCCTGCTAGTAACTGCACCGAACAACGAGAACATGTGCTCGCTAGACACGCTTGTGGCTGGTATAGCCAGGTACTGCCTTGCAAGGTAAGCCAGCAAAGGGTAAGCTCTTGCGCCTTGCTCCTGCCACCAGCGACACGGGTCTTCCTTTCTGTGTAGAGTCACATCATGCAAGTACGCCTTTCTGCTTGTGCTTGTGGCTGTGAATGCTGTTGCTGGCTTAGAAGGGTGTCAAAATTATTCCGCAAGGAGAATTGGGTTTGAGCGTTTCATTTAGACGCGCTGCGATTTGATTTTTAGCGAATGATATCACTATACAGTCAACACCAGATCTGACTCCCTAGGAACTGCAAGAACATCCGAAAAATCGGGCAGCCCCAAAAAATGAATGCATGCCTTTTACTGCCCCCAAGGGCACAAATCGCCAGAGGAACGCATAAAATAGCTCTGAAGGCCTGCCAGTACACTTGTTAGGTGTATCGGTGCTCGTACTGTGATAGGAGATGGCGGGTGCATGCACATATAATTAAGGTATACATACCATGTCCCGTGACAATTGTCCCTTCCCACTCAATGTATACCGCCTAACACTGCTGTATTGAGACGAAGCTGACGTTCAGAAAACAGCATTATGCAACGCGCCATGCTTTCCGAGCTTCAATGCCATTGGCGAGGATTACAAAGCTGGAGTCGGCGCCATTGCCAACAGCGATGAATTGTTTTAATGAAAAACACGGCACCGAACAGCAAAAATCTCGGTAGCGAACGTTGCAGTAGATAGGCTTAGCATTGCCGCGGTGGTGGCTACGACTGCCAGCGGATCTGCGTGCGAAAGAGACGGTTCGAGACGGCAAGATAAACAAAATGGCGGCGGTGGTGGCTTTGATTAATGCCATTTCAGACCTGCGGGCATGGCAAAAATTCCAGAAAATCAGACGGCGAAAGTTTTTTGCATCCAAAATTTCAGACGTTCTTATACACTGACTCTATAAGGTATGTGGCGGTTTCACGATAGTGTCCAAATGACTGGGCATGTCCGAAAAATCAGGCGTCCGGAAAATCAGTCCTTGACTGTATTGTTTTCTGGAACTTCGAATACTTCGAATAGTAAAGGTTTGGTGGGAATCAAATAGCAAACACTATTTGAAAAATATTTCAAAATTCTAATATTTGCACATTCCTACACATGACCTTTCTTTTCCGACTATGCATTCTTTTTCCATGGCTCCCTAAAAGACATATCAGTGGGGTCGTTTCACTACAGTACCTGTCATTACCATGCTACCATTAAACTTTCAACTCCTCTGCAGACAGTAGTACCAAAGTTCCCTCTGTGAGAAACTCCATGGCTGGAGCCATTCAGGTAGTGGCAGAATCTCACCTCGTGACAGCTGCAAAGCCCTGTGCAGACTGCTCTCTGACTTGCGCCGGTCGTATCTGCGTCTCTTCAAGTACTCCGGTGCCCCAAGTGTCTTCTTCACCGGTCCTCTCTCACACAGCAGGCCTCCTGCATTGCAGCCAACATCAAGAATGCAGCAGCAAGTGTGGCTCAAAGGGAGCACATATGCCAGCCGTTTGAGAGCACACATGTAGGTCTGCGCTCATCAGCCATCTCCTAGCATGCACGCACCATTGTCTTCCATTGTCGCTCCATGCCTGTTTGCTGTATTTCGTTGTATGCAGGTTCGGCACGAAAATTCGAAAAAGAAACGCTTACCGTATTTACTCGATTCTTACCACTTACCGATGGCGTCGTAGCGTCATATAAGACCCGTTTATAGTCCGACGTTATCGGCCCGCAGACTAGCGTCGTTTGCGGCCTGTCACGCTACGCCGGTTGCGCTGCGCCAGCCGAAACGCCATCTCCTCTATACTCCGACGTGCGCGCCGTCGGCTGTTATCTTCAGAGCATGCGCAGAACAATCCTAAGCCCGCATGCCGCTTTGAACGGCTGTCTGCGACCGTCGGCGAAGCAGCGTGGGCGCCTTTATTTCTTCGCGCGAAATGGCATTGTGGGTCGGCGCAGTGGACTGACTGGGTCAGGAGCCAATTCAGCGCCGGGCCCGTCAGGGCGCGTCGGAAGCCGCCAGTTACATTGGCTGCGCCGGTGCACTCGACTATAGAGGGGGTCGTTTTCGCCAACATGACGTAGCGTGCGCGCGCGTTACGTCGGACTATAGACAGCCCTATAGTGTCATGTAGTGTCAGGTCAGTGAAGTGAAGTGCAGAGACTTGCGCAGTAACCAAAGAGCGGTGCTTCCAGTGTGTTGAAAAAAAAAAATAAAACGAACGTTTTTTTTTTCTTCTGCAACATCAACTTGAAAAAAAGAGTGCCGGCTCGGCGGGCTAGGCCAGCTGCAGCAAGCGGCGAAATCAGGTTTGAATGAAGGGAGGGGGAAGGTCACGCCCGCAGCGGCAAGATCGCCAGGTCGAGGGATGCAGGCCCGCCTCGTGCACGCTCGCACGCACGCACACGTGCGCTCGCTCTCGCCTCGCAATCGCCGTAAATTTGAGCGCGCTACGCGCGCCGCCGTCGCCTTGCATTCCGTCGCGGCGGAGAAGGTGCTTCAAGTTGCTGCTCGCGCACAAAATGACAAAATTTGGGGCGAAATCTCTAGGTTGTCGGCGGGGAAAATTCGTTATTTCGAGGGGGTCTCCCGCTACCACTTCGTTATGTAGAGGCCTCAAATACATGTGCTTCTATAGAGTAATGGCGGGAAATAGAAAAACCCGTTATATCCAGGAATTCGTTATATGGAGGTTCATTATAAGCAGGTTTAACTGTAGTTGGATACTACAGTGCATAAGGATAGCAACGCTGCAAGCTGATTCGAAATTGAACAATAATTCGTCATTTTACAGCCATTGAAGTTATGTGTTCACAGTATCAATAACAAGAGCAAACGTAGATGTAAATAAAAATTTTTGGTGTTGAAGAAAATTAAAAATATGCTCTCAGCATTGCCTTCCCAACAAATTTAGCTTTGTGCTGCAAAAAAAAAAAAAAAAGAATAGCTCTAGCTGTCCTAGGTCCGAAGATATTGATGCAGCAAACAAGCAAAGTGACCAAAAACCATGTTTTGACAAAAATGAAAAAAAAAAAAGAAACACACTAAACTCGGTGCAATACAGTAAGGCTATTTGCATGTTTACATTCAGAATTGATTAGTAAGCGCCGTAGTAATCTGCTTGCAGCACTTCAAGCATATGCATTTAGCTTCATATCGCAAAATAAAAAAATAAAAAGGTGGTGTTTCTTGATTACTGGTGCACCGCATTTCGCGCGCAGCGAGATTGTTCACGAGGGATCGGTTGCACGTTTGGTCGACGTGGCATCAGCGTAGGTTGCGCACGAGATTAACATTTTTAATCGCAAAAAAATGTCATTGCCGTTTGCCAATTACTGGTGCTCCGCGTGTCGTGCTTAGCAAGATAGTTCACGAGGAACGGCGGGCACGTTTGGCCGCTGCATATGCACGGTGAACTCCGCGCCGACGCGGCATCGCCGCAGATTGCACACGGGATGACTATGGCTAAAACGAGACCGCTGTCCCGTTCACCTTTGCCCACTGCGGCACCAAAACCTGCACTTTACACAAGACAGCAGAGTACTTATAGAATCGAGGCTTACGATAACGAAGCATGTCTCCAGCTAGCGCATCCAAGGCAGCTGCGGCGGCATCAGTGTGGCGGCTTCAGTGTGAGCGAGAAAATTCGATTTTCGCTTAGTAGCCGGCGTAGAATCAGCCTCGCAGTTTTTTTCTTGAGTTTTCTTCACCTGCTCCAAATTGTCGGGTTGCAGTAATTGTGCTGGAATGCCACTGGAATGAACACAGGCCCCTGCCAGAACCGTTTCATCTGCTAAGCCTATTTCGCAGTCACGAGGAGGAGGCTTCAGTGAAACCGCATCTTTCAAAGCTACTGCGCACTATCGAAAGTTTAACACCCCTCGTTTCTTCCGTTCGCGGCGTATAGCAAACCGAATTTGCCACCATTTCGTGCCGAGTTTCACACGCCTGAGCGGCCCGAGCAAACGACGGCAAAAATCCGCCAATGGCATGGCGTGCTTACGGTCACGTGTCTCAGTCGACAAATGGAATTGTGCATTGGGACAACTTCATTGCAGGCTTTTTCTTCATAGCCATTCAGAGCGCAGAGTAGCGGTGACGCGAAAACTAAAGAAGAGTGGCTTTTTCAAACAAGACCAAGATGGTTGCGATCGGACACTTAGAACGGCAGCTGCACATCACGGAAAAACGCCCTTTTTTGCGTGTTCATCAGTAAAAATGCAGCTCGCCGACGTGATACAAAACGTCATTACGACCAAAATATTGGTCCAAGATGGGTGAAAATTCCTGAGATAATGCATCAGACACTGTAGAATCCAAAAATAATGCTTTAAAAAAAAAGTGATTTTCCTGCGATTTTTCGGTCTCGAAGACCCGTGTCCCCCCCCCGCCTTCTTAAGGCAGTGTGTGTGCACTGAGCAAGGACTGTTCCAGGCATGGAGCCAGTCATCATGTGCCGCCAAAATGTTTGTATTTGCCTGTGAAGCCTGCTTAGCACTAGGTGCTTGTACCACCCTGACGACAAATCCCGGATCACATTTCTTTGACAAGCTGCAACAGTTCTCTGTGCTCTGCATGTGCATCTGTCAAAAAAAAAAAAAAAATAAATGTGTTTCTGTGATTTTCTTCCCTGCACTTTTTCAGTCAAACCATGGTTATGGCTCCCTTATAAGGACGATTCACTTATATTAAAGCCACTGGCATGCATCTTTCATGCATGTGAAATCTTTCATGCATGTATGGTGTAGGCAACACACACATACTGTCATTTTGGCCGAGCTCCAACACCAGCTGCTTGGCGTGACTGGGAATGACAGCGCTGAAGCTCTCAATGATGGCTCGCTTCAGCTGCAGGCACCACTCACGCTTCTGCTCGAGATTGCGAGCCTGCGCACACATGGAAACATAGTAAACATAAGTATCTATGAAATGCATCACGTGTAGAGCACTCGGTCAACTCCGCCTTTGACTGCTACTCCCGAGACAGCTCGGGCAAAGCCCCTGCCACTTCCAAGTATATTCGTTTTGGGGTTTAAGAAAACCACACTCCCTGCCTCTCCTGCTGCAACTTGTGCAAAAATAACATTGCCTAACTATTGTGCCATCTATGCAGAGGTCATCTAAACAGACGAAAACCTTGTTAGTTAAATTTCTTACTGCAGATGGAGCAGTCATGGCAAGTCTGTCCGCACTTTGACAGGTGCATCAATTTATGAACACCTGATGAGTTAAAATTGAAAGAAACCAACGTCAGAGAACCAGTTTCTATTAGCATGAAATGTCCACTGAACCAACACGAAAAAAAAAAAAAAAAACAGCGAGGGACATATAGCAGTTGGCAAAAAAAAAAAAAAAAAACTGGCGGTCATAAGGTCAAGGAACTCTTACCTAAATACACCGGCAATGGAGAAATTATTTCACTTGCTTACAAACTTACAAGCTCAGCAATTAAAAATGACATCACAACTCTGTAGACTGCATCTATTGAGATATCTGAAACAGACAAAATTGATGTATTATAGACCACTCTGAAATATATATATACAGTGGAACCTCATTGATACGATCCCGTTACGTACAATTTCCCGGCGTCAACGTTTGCAATCGAGAACACGAAAAATGAAAAAAGAAGACCCAATACAGTTACGCTTATTTTGTACCGGTTCATCATTCCCAGAAAGCCGATCTTTCGACACCAACGTTTAGTAGATCGCCAAATTGGACTTTATGATATGTTTTCTGCCCACTAGATCCCATGTAAACAAAAAGCGCAACGTGTGCGCAATCGAGAACAGTAGTCTGCGGCAGCAGGTTTCCTGCAATACTCGCCTACTCGTCTCACATGAAAATGTCGGCGCACACCGTCTCTTATTCCGGTACCAGCAAATCTCCTCCTGGGTTGTCGCACACCGAATTCCCAGCTATCACTGCCAACCCTACTGTGATAAGCATCTTCACAGCGTAAGCTTGCCAAAGCCACAGTAAGGACAATGTGCGTCTCGGGGCCATTTGAGCTTGGCTTGCGTCGGCATCTCGTGGTGCAACAGTTCGCATTACGTAGATGTCAACTACAGTTGAGTGTAAACTTTTTAGTGACTTCCGATCGTTCTTGATTAGTACATATTTTCTCGCATTTTTCCCCAAAATGTATGAACGAGGTTCTACTGTATTCAGTCAAACCCATTTACAGTAACAATATTCAAGTGCCGAAAAGTCCCATTGTTATAACCGATAGTTGTAATAACCAGGTTTCAAGAAAAATGCAGAAGCTACCAACATCCAAACATTTTAATTAGACAGAAAGGAGTACAGTCAAACCGGTTTTAACAATATTAAGATGTAACAATGAGCAGCCCTGGCACCGTGAAATTTTGTGCGTTCTATGGTAAAATAAACTGCTACCTATAATGTTCTCACACCACATCACTGGTTATAACAATTAAATCTGGCTACTGAGTGTCTGCGCTGAAAAGCAAAAGAATGCGAAATTCAGAAAGAACAAGAACACACACACAAAAAAACAAAAACAAAAAAAACAAGCTGCCGCACCTCACACGGCATGCCTTCGCCACACCACCAGCCTCGTGTGCTCCTCTCCCTTCCACATCTCTGATAAACGAATCGGCTGCGCCGACAGCAGAGGGGTAGAATCAAGATAGGAGAGAGGTGTGCGCAGCTGGTGATGTGCAGGGCAATGTGACAAAGGCATGGAGTGCGGGGTGTGCGGCACAAAGGCAGGTGTGGCAAAAGCGGGTAGCACACAGGCGGGTATGGCAGCTTACAGTTCTTTTTCTCCCGTATCTTTTTTTTTTAATAGACTTTGGGTTCTTTTTCCTTTCAGTGCACATACACGGTGGCCGAATTTATTTCTTATAACCCATAACGCCGCATGGGAGCACTGTTCAAAGGTAATTCAGAAAGTAATGCCTGCAAGCCAATGTCAATGTTACTGCAAACATTTTTAACTCTTTATCGTTAATGCACTGATGTTCAAGCTATAGAATGTCACTTACCTCACCTTCCTATCTCTTCTCGTTCCTGAGTACAGTGGAACCTCACTGATACGATTCTGCATAATACGTTTTTTGGATGATACGCTTTATTTTCCGATTCTCGTGAAGATTGCATCAATGAGGTTCCACTGTAATCGAGCAATCCATGACATCCAGTGGTGATGTCCAGTTGAAACAGCGGGATGTGATTGAATTTCTGACTGCGGAAAGTTGTGGCTTGTGTGGAGATTTGATGCGGCCAGATTTTGGTCTTTCACAGTCCTTGCCCACCTCCGTACAGTGCTGACGTCAACACAGCCATCCCCGTAAACTGCAGTCGGACGGTGATGAATGTTGATGGGCACACAACCTTCTGCAGTCAGAAATTCAATTACAGTCCGCAGTTTCAACCAGACATCACCACTGGAAGCCATGGATTGCGCGATTACTCTGGAACGAGAAGAGATGGGAAAGGTGAGGCAAGTGACATTCTATATCTTAAACATCAGTGCATTAATGATAAAGAGTTCAAAATGTTTGCAATGCTATTGGCCAAGCAGTGGGCTTGGAGGCATTACTTTCTGAATCGTCCTCGTAGTAAGCGGTTTGTTTTGCCATAGAACACATGCAAAAGTAGACAGTGCATCAACTGCGCATTGTTATATCCGATATACAATAGTCTTCCGTCGATTCGATTTGTCGGTTAATTCGATCTCGACCGAAGGTCCCAGCTGGCGCCTACTTTTGGGCGCAAACTTTTGTTATTTCGATCATAAAATTTACATTTGCCGGATAATTCGAATTTGACCAGTCGGCATGCACACGCATGACCCCTATGATGACCCCATTACAGTGATGGAATTGACAGTTAACTTTTTGGAGCAAATTTCGGAGCAGAAAAATGACACTTTGGAGCAGCCATAAGCGTTTTCGGAGCAGATGGCAAAACATGCCATTCGACTCCTGGAGTTAAAAGCATCACCGAAGCGTCTCACAAATATTAATATTTATTACGAAACATATTGCACATACAATAATAAATGCAAATTGCAAGGAACAAACAATTATGAAAAGGGATGGTTATCGAACACGTAGTAAAATGAGCTATACAGTCTAACCCACTTATAACGATACCGGTTTTAACAATATATCGGCTATAAGAATGAGAAGCTGCTGCACTGTCAACTTTTGTATGCTTTCTATGGTGAAACAACCTGCTTACTACAATGCCCCCATGCCGCATTATCAGTTACAACGATGAAGTCTGACTACTGGGTGTCCATGCCAACTGGGAATGGAATGCAAACTTCTTGAAAAGAGGAGGAGGAGGAATAAACATTATTTAGAGAAATGAGCAGACACTAAAATCGTCCAAGGTGGGCGGCGTCTGTTTCAGCCGTTGCATGCCGCCGCGCGCTGTTTCCCATCCTTCTCCGCATCGTCAGCCTCGCGCGCTTCTGTCCCATTGCCCTTCCACCCCTCTGAAGCACAAATGGACCGCGTCAACTGCGCTGATAACGTTGGGGCTGGCGGAGCGCCACAAATGTGCGCCGTAATAGAGCCAAAATGACGTTAGCGTCCACTGTAACAAAGCAACGGAATACGCATCGCCTATAGTGATCAGTGAAAATCGTACTGGAATGACAGCAACGCCGGAACGCTTTGTGCCTATTTGTTCCTTTAAAGCCTTGATTTTTGCGTTTACAGCCGCACATAGCACCGCGTTGGCTGCGTGCATTCATGACTGCGTAGTCGCCATCCATGATCGCGACGATAGCAGCCGCGATTTCGTTCGCAGCGGTATGCGCGTCGGCCGTGCGCCGCCTTCGGAACCGCAAGGTCGCCGTCCATGATCTCGTCGACAGCGGCCATGGCAAGCAATAGCTTCGGTTTTACTCAGTGCAAAGCTGTCAAGGATGAAGAGCACTGTCTACATTGCGATGGGCGGCGACCTGGCAACAGGGGAGAAAAAATACTCGGGATAATCGAGTGAAAAGCGTGTCTCAGATAAGACGCACGCCACGGCCATGCTGTGACAGAAGTCGCGAGGCCTTCGCCGCTGCGAGCGCTAATCAGTCAAGAGATGACGAGAATTGCAACTTCTGCACTTTTGCTTTTGCTTTATTTTGCTTTACTTTGCTTTATTTTGCTTTTGTGCAAAATAAAACAGGATTCTGCTGATTCATTCAGTAAATAAACACGTGTTGACGTAAAAAGCATTTGTTTATTGTTTTCTTGATACCCTCGATAATTCGACATCCGGTTAATTCGCACATTTTTTTGATCCCGTGAAATCCGAATTAACGAGGTTTTACTATAGCAGTGCCATTCTTGAACGCCGACAGCTGCGAATTGTTACACGCGATCAGGATCAGAGCGTGCAGAAAGCAGAGTTAAACAGTTAAACGAGTCAACATAATCAGCAGCTGTATGGAGGAAGGTGTTCGGGAGGGGCACTGGCCTCCCCGCCATTGTAGTTTTCTCACAACAGCTCTGCCATTCCCCTATCTTGATTTTTTTTTTCATGCAAACCAGTTATTACAATTATTGGTTATAACAATGGAATTTTCATGGCACTTGAATATTGTTATGTGGGTTCGACTGTATATTTAAAATACCAGTACTTGTGGCAGAAATGAGATCAAACCGGTAAAGCTGAGCACCACATTATATAAGTAACCACAACCAAATATACCTGTTGCCAAAACAGCAGTTGATAATCAGTATGAGATCGAAGTAATCTCAGTCCCTTTCACATTCCACCAAAACAGTCTGCATGTCAAGTTCAAAAATACAGCTAAATGAGCTATATATTTAAAATGCCAGTTCTTGTGGCAGAAATGTGATCAAAGTCAATAAAGCTGAGCATCACAATGCAAAAGTAATCAGTCACATACAGTTGCCACAGCAGCAGTTGGTAATCACCATGTGATCAAATTTCCCAGCGCCATTTCAGAGCAGGTTCGGAACAGTTTGGAGCAATTAATGCAGCACTTCAAACACTGCCACTAGTGGCCCATTTAGCAACAGCATCTGTCTCAGCAAAGTTTAGGGTACACTGAACGCACTCAACACACGTCATCTCCCGTCGAAAATGCCCATTTTCAGCTTGCCCAGGAGGATTTTCAAGCATAACCGTAGTTCACAATGTGTGATTACAGTATTTACTTGATTGTACAGTTAAACCTGCTTATAACGAACCTCCATATAACGAATTCCTGGATATAATGAAGTTTTTCTATTCCCCGCCGTTACTCCATAGAAGCAGATGTATTTGAGATCTCTATGTAACGAAGTGGCAGCGGGAGACCCCCTCAAAATAACGAATTTTCCCCGCCAACAACCTAGAGATTTCGCCCCAAATTTTGTCATTTTTGCGTGAGCAGCAACCGGAAGCACCTTCTCCGCCGCGACGGAATGCGAAGCGGCGGCGGCGCGCGCTCGAATTCACGGCGACTGCGAGGCGAGAGCGAGCGCGAGGCGGGCCTGCATCCCTCGACTCGGCGATCTTGCCGCCGCGGGCGTGACCTTTCCCCGTCCCTTCATTCAAACCTGATCCCGCCGCTTGCTGCGGCTGGCCTAGCCCGCCAAGCCGGCACTCTCCTTTTTCAGTTGATGTTGCCGAAGGGGGGAAAAAAAAAAAACATTTTTTTTTCAATGTTCTGGCAGTGCCACTCTTTGGTTACTCGCAAGTCTCTGCGCTTCACTTCACTAACCTGACACTAGCTGACACTATACGACGCTACGACGCCATCGCGTTGCTCGCTCTTCGTTTCCGACGCCTCGCGTTTGTGCGAAACGACACGCGTCCACGCATCCAGTACCTGGTGTAACATTCCAAGGATGAGTGCTTCGACGAAAATGAAAAACGGGCGCACGTTACAATCGAGGGAGCGTTAGAATCGAGTAAATACAGTAAGCGTGTCTTTTTAGAATTTTCGTGCCGAACCTGCATATAACGAAATCCTTTTTATAACGAAGTTTTTCGGGAATTTGTCAATTTCGTTATATATTGGTTTAACTGTATTACCAGTATTGACCTGGAGAATTGGGTCGAAAATTGCCTGCATGGTGCAATCGCACATGAAACCAAAACCGCCTTTGCGATGTTCGTATGCTTAACTGCATAAAAGCTCTTCAAAAAACTGTGTGGCAAAGCTGACTTTAGGAAACCAGCCACCAATGTGCAACACATATTAGACCTTTGCCCATTTTTTTTGTTAAGAAATCTGATAAGCGTTAGATTTCTGCTTTGTTTAGAAGCTTTAATGTTATTTATACATTATTTTTCTATTTCTGACAAAAGGAAAATGGGAGTGAGTTTTATTTGGGGGCGTGCTGAAGTAAGGCAAATACTGCCAAATGAATCAGAGGTGTGTTTTGGCAGTTTTTCTGCATCTCGTTTAATTCGACCTGCCAGATCGATTTTGTTGGTCCCGTCAGGGTCGAACTAACAGAATTCGACTGTATTGTCAAAAGCGGATTATAAGTGGGTTCGACTGCTCCAATAATTGTAATAATAATAACTGCTCATTGCCTGCACTGTCTTACAGACAATTCTATTTGATTTATTTTTACAGTGGACTTTGTTCTGACCCCCCATGCACTCAGAGTGACTTCTTTTATTGCTATTTAACTTGTTGACGTGTTTAATTAAAACATGCTCCGTCTGTACTTATACTATTGCTTTCGACATTATTTGCATTGTGTGTGGCATCTGGCATTGCTTTTGTTTGCGAGCATAACTTCCGAAGTTGTTTATTTATTGTTAGACATAAGGTTTTGAGCAGCGTATGTATCTGTTCCGGCCATTTTTACTACGTTATATAAGTGGCAATTGCTACTACTGTGGTGCTTACGTGGTGGTAATTGATGTTGCTGTAGTATTTCATAACTGTTTTGATTTGTGTGTAATTCGGGCTTTCATTCTATAGGATTTATACTTTATTTTTATTTTACTGCAGTAGGATTGGCTCTACATTTCACTTTGTTTCTTTTCACTTCTGTATTTTCTGTGTCGTGTTGTTTTCAATGTATTGCTCACCCCTGCCTAAAGTCTGGCATTGAGACTGGCAGTATTTTCTTAAATAAAATAAATAAATTTGTGAATAGGACTTCTGCAAAATCCTCGTAGGCATTGTAACAATTTCATTTAAGCTGTAAACTCATACATTGAAATTTGTCTGCTTTACATGCTGTAACAGATGCCATTTACAAAACTGCAATATCTGTTTTTGGTGCAGGACAATGAATTTGTTAACTTCGTTGCTTTGTTTTTCTAACTTACGAAATTGAGGAAATGTTTGTAAAAACATATTGAGGCCCTGAAAGAAAATTATGCTTCCTACTATCAGTAGAATTCAATTTTTTTTCTTAAATGGAAAACCGTTTATTAAAATGGGTTCAGTGGTTGCCTAATGATAGCATTTATGCATTTTACACGAATTTGAATAGGGAAATCAGAGTTGGCTCCGAGGTACAAGCTTCCTCTTAAAGGAGCTTTCTCTGGGCTCTATAACAAACTTTGATTATACAGTTGGACCCGTTCACAACGAACTCGATAGTTCCGCAAAAGGTGGTCATTATATCAGTAGTTCGTTATAGATGGACTCGCCCTTTCAAACGCTCAAAAGGTAACTGCAGTGAAGCTGGCACCACCAGTTACAATTCGGCAGCACTTTGGTGCAAAAACAATACTTTCAGTGTGATTTTTGCTACAAGTTTGCTGCAAGTGCTGCAAGTTACCTAGCTGCAAGTTTTTGTTAGGAACGTCAATATAAAGAATGAAATGCAGCGTCATATAGCTCTTTAAAAACAGCCCCCGGTTCCGATCACCTGTCATTTTGAAACAGCAAGTGCAGCCGCCATTTTTTGTTTGATAGCTTGTGCTATATTTTACTACTAGCAGGACATGACTGTATTCTGCACATGAGAGTGAAGCATTCTAGTTGGTCGGAAGTGTAAACTTCGGAAACTACTATGGCATGCCACCATTCTGCGACAGTCTCAGACATCATGGTCTCGGCATTACTGCACATCAGCCACACAAGAGCTGTAAAATGCCATTATCTATGTCGCTTCCGGAGAAAACAAAAAAAAGCAATGTTCGAAAGATAGAATGTCACTGCAAACCGTAACCAGCGGGTGCAGCCGCAGCATTCTCGCCGACTCGGGCCATGTGAATATCAACAGTAACGACAGGAAGGCTTGAGCAGCCGTTGATCCCAAAAGGACACAGATGGTCGTTCCAAATCGTTAAAATAGGCGTAATGCACTTGGTGCCACCCAAAAAATTGCGCAAAAATAAGAGTGCGCAATCGATATAGCATCAGCGCACGTGCCAGTGCACATCCCGTACCATGCTGTTTATGCCGTACACACCTGCATTGAAAGTGAGTGACCGTCCTCGCACTTTCCAAAATCCGTGCTCAGCATTTGCTCGCTCATTTTGAAAACCATATCATCGTCGCGGCTGAACTGGAAGCGGGGCATGTGCTTCCATGCTTTGGTACTTCGTGTGCGCCCTCCTTTTACCATGACCAGGTTCGAAGCATTCGAAGCATGACCAGATTTGAAGCAATTGAAAAAAAAAAAGTTCCTTATATCTGAAAGCAGTTTCAATAGGCAGGATCGGAAAATCGTAAATGCAATGAAATGTGGTCGTTATAACCGATAGATAGTCATATCTTGGATCATTATAAGTGGGTTCGACAGTAAACAAGAAGTTGTAACGTGCTGCCCAGGGAGCATGTTACCACGAGAAGTTTTAAGAAGAGCTTAGCAGTGACCGTAACTGACAGGCTGTGAAGCCACAGTACGAGGCGGCAAACTACCCTCCGCGCTGCCGAGGAGTTTATCTCTCATATCAATGTAAAGGGGCCGTGTCATGTCTGCATTTCACACTCCGAAGTTCAGTTTATATTGTGCTTCCCCTCTTTTCTTGCCACGCAAGGCATTTCCAAAGTCGGTGTTGCACACTTTGCATTTTACAGGAATCATCAAGTTGTTCGTGCTACTGCTGTCTTATACAGTAGAATCTCGATGATACCAATCTCTCAAGTGGCGCAAAAATTTGTATCACTTGAAATTCATGTCACTCAAGAACATAAAGAGAAATCAAAAGTCAAGCGGGTACACGGCAATAAAATGGAAGACTTTCTCAAAATTTCTGACGTTTTAATTTATTTTTCTCCGCAATCATAAGACCTTACTTTATCTCATGGTGAAAATTTGGAAGAAATATGCAGCAGAATTAAAAACCACTGTACTTTTTTAGTCTGTTGTCTTCGAAATTGGGCTTCTGGAGTTGCTATCACACCGCTGATCGCGCGAGCGCTGCTTTGTGTTGTCACAGCACCACGCATCTTGGTATTGCCGTAAACATGAGAGATCAGAAATAAAAGCAACAAAAGCGAGTGTGAAAAGGGAGAACTAACGATGTGATACATCACTGCAGTCACGTGGCACGCAGGGAGCACTCCTACCAGTCTTCTTTTTTCCGAGATCCGTCCCAGACAGCAATAAACTGCCACATGACGTAGCCTATCTTCTGTCAGTTGAGTCTTTCGTGACAGCTTTCTTGTGTTTTGTGTCAGCGTATTATGACCCATCCTTTATTTGCTTATGCATGTTTTATTTAGCTGTGTATAATGAACCAGATTGTGTATTTGTTTTTTGTTTTGTTTTGTTTTTTATTCCCACGCATTGTTAGTTGCTTCATTCTCATTTCTTTTGTTTCAATGTTTTGCGACACCTCCCAGCTTTGGCTGCCAAAAGGGAGCTGGCAGTATTCCGTAAATAAATAAATAAATAAATAAATTGGCTGACGCGAATTAGAATCACTGGGACGCTTGTTTTGCGCATGTTTTGGCAGCAGTAAGCTGAGCACTTCATGTGTTCCGAAGCAGACATTTCAAAATCTGCCTGGTTATCTTGAGTTTATTAGAGCGATAGCTCTACTACTTCAGGTACAAACCCATAAAATGCCTGATTGCGTAAATCTGACTTTTAAACTCAGCCAAGGTCAAACTGGCACTATCAGCGGCTGCTGCGTATGCCGCATGGGCGCCCATATCTTGAAAGCGATCTGTGATGTGGTCAAAGTGCGCCGAGTGCTGGTAGTTTCGCATGCGCTGTGCATTCGACGCTTAGTTCGCGTTGAAGCAACGTAGCGTCTGTGTTGTCTTGTGGTGCAATTGTAGATGCGGTAGTTGCTGACGGCGCCGCGTAGCGTTTGTGTCCTTTCCCAAAGCAAGCAAGACCGTGCTATAGCTCAAGAAACTTGGTTAAACCGCGTTCAACCACGGCAAATTTTTTTGGTTGCTGCATCCTAGCTGCTGCCTGATGGTGAAAGGGCATGACTTGCACAAGATAAGCAAATCTGTTTACTTTTCTTTGGGGCAGCAAAGCTACTTCGTATCGTGTGATCTATGGGTGCGAAGGTAGAAAAGTTTTGAATTGTCATCGGGTGCCAAAGACAACAAAAGGCGTGAAATACAGAGATAAGGCTACCCATGGTCGCTTGTGACTGTTGGCTCCTGATAAAGTCGTAAGGCGTTTGAAAACTGCCAACAGGTTGCATAATACTGCTCAGAGCAAAAGCTTCTTTTTTCTTCTTTTAGGTGGGGGGTGGGGGGGGGGGGGGAAGGGGAGCGAAAGCAGAGTGACAACCGGCGCATCGACCAACGCATCGACCGGTGCAACGACCGGTGCATCAATGCTGCCACTCTGCCGGCCTGACAACAGCCAGCGTGTGGCGCTGCCAGAGCGCAGGGGCGTCCTCGCTGGCTCCACCGGGTATAACGTGGTGGCTCGATTGTTTGTATAATCTGCCACCCTTCAAAAAGTAGTTCGCAACATTTGAAATTTAAAAAGTTGTAAGTTAATGAACTTGGGCCGGGACTTTTGCAAAAATTTGTATCAACCTGAAATTCGTATCGGGTGTGATCGTATCACTGAGATTCCACTGTAAACTGAGTGGCCTTCAAAGAAGATGGCAGAAGCAGTCGAAATCAGCCTCGCACAAGAAAAGAAAAGGTAACGGCACGGAAGGCAACCATGGCAGCATGGTGAATGGGCCCAAGCTGTGTTCTGTCTCACCTTCCTCTGGCCTGCCATTTTCTAGCATATGCTATATGAAAAACACGATCTGTGGGCTCTGTTATTGCTACACATAACCGTCATGTCCTATGCCCACAGGCCAGTATGTCACATAGGATAGAAGCACTGAGGCATACGTGTGCAGTAGGAAGCTATCGTGCCCACAGTCTCTTCTTATAGGACGCTACACCAGATAAAACAAAATCAATGTTCTCCAGACAGTTCAACATCAATGGCAACAGTGGTACACTCACACGCTGAGAAAGGCAAGAAAAGCCAGAAAAACGCAGGGACTGGCCGGAAGTCAAAATAAACCAACTAGCCAAGCAACAAGTCTTTTTCAGTTACACTCGCACATCTTCCACAGCCAAATTTTCTGATGCCATTATAGCCATTTCACTGTGAACAAAAAAAGACGTGGCACACTGCAAAACAGGATATATTTTTTCTGCGGAGATGGCCAAGGAGGGAACAGACTAGCGCAGCACAATCCCAATTGAAAGTGGCTGGGAATTCAGTGGCCTAGAACAATCTCACAAACCCGCAGTGGTGGTGTAGTGGTTTTGGTGTTGCAAAGTGGCCGCATTTCAATAGGGGCGAAATGCAAACAAGCCTGTGTATCATGCATTTGGCTCTTGTTTAAGAACCCCACATGGTTGAAATTAATCCGGAGTCCCACCACTACGCTGTGCCTCATAATCATATTGTGGTTTAGGCACATAAAAGCCCAGAATTTAATTTCTTAACAATCTAACAAGACTCGGGGGCATGAGAGCCTCGTGGCAAGTGATTGGTGTGGGCAGCAACCTTTCTCTCTGGCCCTGGGTCGTCTGCTATATTATCATCATCATTATATTTTCATTCTGAGAAAAGCGGCGCAGCAACACGATCCCTAAAAGGTGGAATAATGCAGGTGGCTGTGTTTTTTTGCCTCTTAGTGGTCCTGTTGCTGCGCTGCTCTTCTCAGAATGTTGCTCAACCGACTAGCCCAACTTGGCAGGCACTCTTGATGAACAGTATACATATTCTATTTACTTCCACTGTAGGCCCTATGATCTCCAATCACCTGCCTTGTGTCTATTCTAGTGTATGTTCCACAAGCGTGGCTGTATAGCCTAGTGGTTACGACGCTCGCCCTGGGATCGTTGGTACGCGGGTTCAAATCCCGCCTCTGCAAGAAAGTTTATTTTCTTTTATTTCTTTCTTCATTGCTGATGATGACAGTTTCTTGATACGAACCACAAATTATGGCTGGCTTAAACGGCTTTGCTGTTAATAAACTTCAGCTGACAGTCAGCACCTGTGTGGTGTCCCCACACCTTTTTCTTAGGTCTAGTCACGCTTTTGCAGCCACGATACAGGAACCACAAAGTTGCACAAATAATATGTGATTCTGTGTAACTTTGCATCCAGAAGTTGTAGTATGTGCGGTAGTTATTCTGCAGAAATCGTCGCAGATCAAATATGACTGCACAGCACTGATGCACTGAGTGAGACTTCTATGAGCGCACTACTTGTGTCACCTACTTATGCTGCGGAATTGCCCGCTGTGTATAACATGGAGGCATGGTATCTACGACAGCTGCACAGCCCGCACCCACCTGGAAGGAGTACTGGTAGTCAGGGCTGTTGAAGGGCACCACCTGAAAGCAGAGAGGCTCCCCTTGGATACTCTCAATGAGCATCAGGTTGGAGCACACCACGTGCGTCTTGTAGTGTAGGATACCCTGCTCACGCTTCTTCGCCACTAGCAGCATCTTGTCAAAGAGGAACAAGTGCCGCAGGGCCTTGGCACCCAGCATGCGGAAGCAGCCCTCGGCCACCAGCTCGCCAAAGGTAGTGAGATCTTCACCCTGTCACAAGTCATACAACGGTGAGCATACAGTCCTGTATGACAAATACTGGTTCAACACAATTTCTGGCACAATTAAGTTTTCTTTGTTCCCTGTTCCCCATAGAATTTAATGCATCGAAAATACCACCATAAAGAAATTCTGTGATGGGCCTATTTTTGCTTCAACAAAGTTGTCATGGAGCAAGCTTGGACACTGCCACCCAAAAACAAAAAAAGGGAAAACATTTCCCAGAGCTACCCTTGATAGTCTGTGGCTAAGAAAATGTTTATGACTGTATAAAACATAAACATCCACTCTACTTGCCAAAAGATAGCGAAGGTAACAGCCAAGCAACAGCCTCACAAGATGGCGACATAAATCTTCAAGCAATTGGCACTGACGACAGATGATCATGTGCCAGTTTCATTAAGAAAGATGATTAAAAATATGTGTTATTACTTTATATTATATGTAAAATATATCTTGCATCATTGTAACGGCCAATTGTCATGTCGCTGTTCACAAAGAAAGTTTACAGAAAGAAAGCTTCCATGTTCACATGGAAGTGAACAAGGCTTTCGTGTGGAGTGAAACGTCAACTTCTTCGACAACATCATTTTGTTCGGCATTCTGTTTATTCTGTTTAATATGTATCTACTTCCTTACAAGACATCATGTCGTCCAATTTTTTTACTTCAGCAGTAAAACATCTTGCTCAGATGCACAGAAAGAAATTCTCAGTATTTTTTCTAATTACGTTTTTTTCCGACTGGCCGATAACTCGTAAAATTTTACAGCCACTTTTGTGTAAGAGAAATTCAGCGACGACTCACAGCATAGTTCCGTTAATTTGACTCCAGTTAATTACCTTTTTCTGTTAATTGTCAGTATTTAAGTATATTAATTCTCAGTAGCTCGATTCCAACCAAATTTCCCGGCTCGTGCCCATAAATTTCTGTGGGCGAAAACTTTCATTATTTCGGTCTTAAAGTTTGCCTTCGACAGATAATTTAAACTTGACCAGTAGATGGCTGGATGGATGCTATGAGCATCCCCTTTGAAATGGGGTGGTGGGTTGTGCCATCAAGCTCTTGTTCTTATTTTGCGTAATGTCCTACCTATCTTTTCGAAACACACACACAAAGAATTCCCAGCACCAAACTTTCTCAACCACTACCGGGAACTGTGTTTTTGTACACCTCCGTTGTTTACGGTTCCCCTACTTTTCTGCGACCAAACCTCCAATCGCCTCTTACTAACCTTATTAATACTAGTCAGCATACACGCGCCTCACCTCTATGGTGACCCTAAAGCCTCAATCACACCTGCGACTTGAGAAAATCACACGACCATTTCTGACTGGCGACCAAAAAGTGATTGAAGGCGACCGTGGCTCACACGGGCAAGCCCGGCTGAGCATGACCTGCAAGTTGCAATCCCGGAGATTACCGTTCTCAGCGAGAAAAATTTACTTTAATGGTAAAACTGAGGTGTGGGTTTTATGCCAATTTCGACATGAGGTGTGGCTTCCCAGCAATATAATTTTTGCCTTGAGGTGTGGTTTCATGGTAGCACAGGCCACACTGCCATAAAACCATCTTCAGGGCAAAGTTCTAAACCATCAGCATCAACAGAGCCACTAGCCCAATATACGATGCGGACGATTCATGCATCCATGAATGCAGATTACATGCGTGAATCATTTTTATTTTTCCAGGGTGTTGTAATTGGGGGTGCAGCTTATATGCGGAACAATACGTATATTTGTTCGTTTCGAATACATCAAATACATTCAACACTGAAATTAAAGCCGAAGCAAATATCAAATAGCATAATATTTGATTGAATTTTCGAAAATATTGAACATTCCCACAATCCTACCAATGATAACCAATCTTACCAAGGAAAAGCATTGCGGATTCAGCACCAGATTTGCAAATACGGTTATGAATGCACTGAACATTTGAATTTGACAAGTAAGAGAGGACATATGTATACAAATAAACGATGAAGGCACCTTTTTCTTCAAACTCTTGTATCAGGACTTCTTCACAATCACTTTCACTTTGTTTGAAATTATTAGAGAAGCTTTATTCATTAAGCATTTCTTTTTATCATCATAGCTTACCTGCCATCCGTAAAGGAGTGACTGTATCTCCTGTACTCGTACTGCATGCTCGTGCCTCCGTTTCATGTCATTGATGTGGTACGCTATGCCCGTCATCACAGACAAGGCATTCTTCACATCAGGGTAACCTGGGCTCTCCTTGTCCACGTGCTTCACTATGTTCTGTGTACAAGATATTCCAAAATCACGCCATGAGAAAAGTGAAAAAATTGTTACAAGAATTTTTGTCTAATATGAGAATGCGATAGCATTGCAGCATTAAAGTGCATTATGACACAATTTTTGAGTTCGTATCTGCTTATTGTGACATGATCCACAACATTTAGGGCAATTAATTCTGGTGCTTCGCAGATGATTCACTGTCCATGACAGTGAATTGATGGTGGTGTGTACTAAAATATGACACATATCTTTGCAATTTTATATTTTGTAAACATCTCTGTACAGGGTGTTCAAAATTAGGCGTTACGGAATTTTTAGAAATCGCCTGTGGCAGGTAGCATAATTATTTAACTGGGTTATTCGATGAGGCGGACATAGTAGCACGGGAAATCGAAACACACAATCAATTAACAAAAATTCACTAATTAACTTCTTAGTTAATTTTTTTACGACACATATGGCAATTAACGAATTGTAGCCAGTGAGTTTGCAAGACGCATCCACTTGAAATGAATTTCCAGGATGACACCAGTTTCAAGATATTATTTCCCAAATTTTGGGACGAAATACATGGACGTTCCCGTCAGTTTTGTGCTTCAATGTATAAAACAGCATTTTGGTAAAAAAAGTAAGTGGAACAACAGTAAATTTTTATGGCGAGTTTCATGCACATATCTTCAAACTGGTGTCATTCTTTAAGTTCATTCCAAGTGGATACGTTTGACAAGCTCACCAGCTACAATTCGTAAATTGCAATATGTGACGTAAAGTAATTGACTAAGAAGTTATTTAGTGATTTTTTGTTAATTAGTTTAATATGTGTGTCGATTTCTTGTGCTACTAATGTCCGCTACCTGCCACAGGCAATTTCTAAAAATTCCGTAAAGCTTAATTTTGAACACCCGGTATATATCCTCCTCCTATGTGCTCCACCTTTTTGCGCTACAGTTTTGTATGATTAAGGCCCTACTGCATGTTCTCTGCACTGTACATATAGAAATAATGCATTGTTCTCATGGAATCCTTATCGCTTTCACGAGAATTGCACAGAAGATATATGAAAATGCATATACTTATCAAACAGCATACAGTAACATTGCAGTAGGACACAGCAAGCTCAGCACATTTTTGTATCGTAAAAGGTCGTTTAATTCGCACCTCATTAGTTCTAGATTTCGGTTAATTCACACTAAATGGCACAGTCCGGCCAAGCTCCATAGAACCCCATGTATTTTTTTTAGAAAGCAAATTTTCTCACACATAAATTAGGACTGCCACAGATAATCAGAATCCATCGGTGAAAAAACAGCACGAAATAAACACAGACAAGGGAGAAACAAAGGACAAGCGCTGATATTTAGAACTGCGCATCGTCATGGCTGGCTCCTGGCTCACACTGGCGGTCAATTTCCCAGCTGAGCAACAGGTAGCACAACGAACTTATCTCCATCATCATCGATCCAAACGCCAGCGATAACTCTCTCGGATTTCCACGATGTATGAACGTGGTTGCTGGGCCCCTGCTGAGAAATTATGCACAACACTCGGCATCCGTTACCCACACCTCGTCTCCTGGGCAAAGGTCACGAAGCTCGCACACAGTGCGGCGACGGTTAAAGTCCTTAGCTTGTCGTCGCTGGGTGGTGGTAGTTCCAGAAACAGCTTGCCCTGGCCCCTGGGTACACGTGTTTGTAACCACCGACCCATCAGCACATGGGACGGGCTGTAGCCAGTCTCGCCTGGTGTGTCACGAAATGCCAACAGTTCCAAGAAATCTCTTGCGGAAAAGATCTTCCACAGTCTTCAACAAATGCTCCACTGCGCCGTTGGACTGGGGATACCTAGGGCTGCTAGTAACATGTTTAAACCCATAATTCTTGGAAAACCTTGCAAACTGGTGCGACGAGAATTCAGAGTGCTTCTGGTATGCTGAAGCAAGCCATGACACTCTTGACAGCCAGACTCACCGCCGGGCTGGAAGTGCTGCATAAGCATCATAACTTCTGGGTAGCAGGAATACGGGTGAACACGCAGATGAAAGTCTAGACCTTTCTTCTAAAACAAATCTGCTGCCACTTTTTGCCAACGCTGCTCCATTGAAGGCGTTAGAAGCAAAGGCTCGGCCTGCTGAGACCTTGTGGTTGCGCAATGTTTACATGAACCCACTATGGTCTTAATGTGCTTGCCTACGTGTGGGAACCAAACAGTCACGGGTGGCATGCCTAGCAACGGTTCACGCCCTAGTGGCCCTTGTGGACAGAACCAAACATGTCCCACTGTAGAGCCTCAGGGATCACAAGGCACTCACCTTGGAGAAGCAGACCATTGCAGAGCTTCAGCTCCCTGCGGTATTTCCAGTACTTCATGACTTTTAGTCTTGTGAGGTCATCCTTGTTTGCAGTACTTCTTGACGCTTCATGACACAGTACTTCATGACAGCGTGACGCTGAAATACTCAGAAATCTGCATATGCTTTGGCGGAAGTTTCAGGTTCACAACCGTGGTGTGCATCGAGTCCGCCTGCTGCGCAAACACTGGCGACTATAGTTTAGCGTGCATGAAATCAGTGAGCGACTCAATCGACGAGATTGCACTTTGACTGAACATCGCGGTCTGTGTCAAAGATGGGCCATTGTCAATCTTGTTGTCACAGCTGCTGCTGTCATCGCCTCTGCCGCACAATGCCCCCGTCTGTTGCGGCGTTGTGCCCCATCGGAGATCTCTTCGCATAACGACCTAATGGGAGGTGACCAATGGCCAACGGTTGATAACAAGTCAGGAAATAGTCGGCAGCCGATTTAGTCAGCCAGACAAGCGAGGGCCAAGGTCTGCTCATGCCTGGCGATTGATCACTTCAGCAGAAGGTCAGGCCTCTTGCTTGGCCCAACGTCTTCGGGTGACAGGGGGCCATATGCTGCTGCCGCAGATCGGTAAATGAGCATGCACCAATCTCATTACAAGGTCGGGGGCTAGTTCACACCATTCATGAACGTTTTCATTTATTTCCAAACTTATACAATTTTTCAATTGCATAAGTTCGCAAATAAAAAACGTTCCCCGTGGCCAGATTCGAACACTGTACCATCTACATGAAGACCAATACTCTAACCATCATGCCACGGACACGTACCTCCGGCGTGCAAGCTAGTGCGTCGAGATGCTGGTACATGATTTAAATAGGGTCGCAAAACATCATCTGAGACCTGAAAGGCACGTAGGTCGTAATGCGAGGTCAGAAAAACCTTGTTTTAAGGTGCGAGGCCAACACTTTCCTTGGCACGGGGGAAATAGCATATATCAAAATAAACTGGCAGTATATTGGGTGAATTCTTCATGAGATTAGTCTCTGGAGATTTCTAAGCTTTGTTTCTTTGAATTTTAATGCCAAACTTCATTTTTGTACTTTATTTTACTGTGCTACAGTGGCGGATGCAACTGGAGTGCGAAACCGCTTGGCAGAAGCGGTGGCTGGATCAGTTAGCCAGCATGCCAGCATCATAGACACTTCTGTTCTTTTGTCGCTCCGTGCTGTTATTCTCTTCCATTGAAAACGCAAGTACTCTTGAATGAAAAATACATGTTCGAGTGTTAGCAAACAAAGTAAAATTCTCATTTGCCCGAGGGGGAAGGTCACACGCGTCATCCTATTGTAGCCGAGCTGGAGACGCCAGTGTAAACGTTGCTTCCGTGTTCTTCCAGTGTAGGACTGTTCCTGAAACACATGCACTTTAGCTCCTCAGCATCTGAAATGTAGGATAATGTGGCCTGGCAGTTCGACATAAACGATTCCTAATGCTGTTTTACTTCTTGATTTTCGGAGTGCTTGTACAGCAAACCACTCCGAAGTCTCATTGCAAGGTGTGAGCTCCGCTCTGACGCGCTGGATCTTCGGCACCCAAGATAAAAAGATGGGCAATGCTCTCAGAGGTGGCAGGCAGCATGCAGGCAGGACCATTATAGCAGGGCGCAACTAACTGACTTGGCTTAGGTTTACTGAACTGATTTTTGATGTTATCAGTGTATAGACTTTTTACAGTACATATATCGACCAATATTTTATATTTAGTGGTGCTTTCAAGGCAGCGTCCCTACCATATATAATGTGTTTCCCTATTTATGCAGTACAGTTTTTAGTCTAGTCACATGCAATAAAACATGTCAACCCGCTTGACTGCTTCCACCACGTATGGTTTACATATTTTGTTGAATAAATGGATGAAAAGCATTCACTGAATTTTGTACTTGTGTGTGCTGACTTTACACTAGTGTGCATGTGCGGTTGGGTTACAAACACAAATAAAAAACAAATACATATATAAAACGAACGACCTACCAAATTTTGCTAATTACCACCGGGCCAAACGTGGTCCTGCAGTGGCTAACAGTTGGCCAGGTTAGTCATTCATGTCGGTCAATTTGAGGCCAGTGTCAATTCCCAAATGTGGACCACGCTTTGCAGCTGACCTTGGGCCGAGCTTGGCCAGGGACCTCGGGCCAATGTTGTGCCGAGCACTTTGGTGCCATTGTGGAGGCAGCACTATCTGCACTCAGAAACTCCTCCATCGAAGCACCACGTATTTCATCGTCAGTAGCGACATGCTGTCAGCGGCTTCCACCGTGTTGGTTTCACCCATGGGGGTTTCGTCCTGGCGCACAAAGTCCGCCTTTTCCGTTCATCGGCATGGCCACTGCTTCTAGCCTTCATGATCGTGGCGCTCCCAGTTTTTATAATCGTCGATATCACTGACTGCGCAAGCTTGTACTTCTTCAAGTCTTGGAAAATTTGCAGCTTCGTCTTAAGCGACACAGCGTTGCGCTTTGTCGGCACACCTACCGCTGCTTCCACAGCGCATTTCCGAGCTCGCTGAGAGAGAGAGAAAGATTGTAAAGGGAGTGCAGGCATCGCTTGCATATCGCTTTCTCATTTTTTTTTATTCCCCCCCCCCCCTTCTCTTCTATGGACGCTTGCACGATTGCCGGTGACGCGAAGCTGTTGGCGCCGTCTTGTGCATGCTGCGTCAACTTGCAATGCTCTCTATAGCTTTCCCAATCAGCGCGCGGGTGGGACGCGCTGCGTGGTAATAGCGGCAGATATGAACTCGCGTACGCAATCTTTTTTGCCCCAATCCCGGTTAAGGGCAACTTAGGAACGCAAATTTCATGATTATTCTGCATGAAAAACGCCGCCCAGAAGTAAATTTTCAATCCTTATATCCGATAAGCAGTGAATAACACATCGTCACATATGGGTTTTTTTTCTCCATAGCCCTAATGCATAAGTTGATACTCTTAAGTCAACCCATCGTTATAACCGATATATCGTCATATGTGGTATCATTATAAGTGGTCTGCACTGTACCAATTTTCTCCAGAGATTTTTGAAAGATGGCCTTTATGAATAGTTATGCAAAAAAATGGCGCTTTCCCACAGAAAACGAGAATGTTTGAAAGGGCGGCTGCTAGAAGTGCTGTTCGGCAATGTCGCTAATTCCTGGACTCTGTTGATGCCTGGACCAACTGCACTCAATTTCATAGGTGACAATTTTTTGCCTGAACGGCAAACCACTGTGAAATGACTTTTCTTTCTGCATTTGTTGCAGGTTGCTTGACATGCAGGACATTTGGAAATGGACCGGAAGACCATCCGCAAAATCCACAATGCGAAGACGTACTTGCACTGCTTGCACGTATGGAAGTTGCGATACGTGCCTGCTGCTGTGGGTGGTACCGCATGACCTCCATTGCATCAATGTTTATCGCTGCGGGATGCACTATTGTCACTGGCGAGCCCACTGAAAGATCTGCCCATCCTTTTCTACGTCTTCATCCTGGCAAACATAAATGAGCGCTTCCTCTAACGTGAACTTCGGATAGCAGCAAAATAAAATGGTGGCAAACCAATCGCTCTTCTACATTCCGTGAAGAGTAATTGCAATGCTTCACCATGTTCAAGAACACGTCAGCCGACTCGCCCGACTGTTGAACATTGCACCCTCGCACAGCTTGTTGGTGGGGTGTACGAAGTACCCATCAGGGTTGCCACTGAGTTTTGAGTCAATGTCGCCAGACGACGAGCAAAAAGTCGCCAAAAGTAGCCATTTTTCTTTTAATTTCGCCAAAAACGTCACCACACCAGATGTGTATGGCAATACCTATTAATAAATGCTTCCAATTTTGTACAACCCCGTAGAATACAGTACCATCCAAAACCCTGAAATTATATTGACATTTTTCAATGCCAGTTGCATCGCCCGCTTCACAATGGGAGTGCTTGGTACGCGTGGTACGCCATCTAACTAGCCGTTAGATGGCGCCGTAATGCCACGACACGTATATGGCTTAGAGTTACTGTATTCAGCTCCAGTAACTCTAAGGACATGTAAAGACGTGTCCGCCCGTTTCAAAGGGAGAAGCCCCATCACCATCGGCTCCACCGTGCTAAAATATCCATGAAATCTCCACTGTCCACACGTGTCTATCTGATGCGTCTGAGGCATATAATAAATGAACTGGTAAACAATGTAAATTGTCTTAAGCAATTGTTTTTATTGCACGCACGCAAGGTAAACAATTGAGAATGTCACTTTTATTGCATACACACACCGTGTATCAGCCTCTCAGCCGTAAATATCCGCCCATGACCGCGAAGCGCTTTCTTGGTTTCATAGGAGGACCACTAATGAGATATACTGCAAGCCCCAGAATAGTTTGCAGTCATTTTGCAAAGCACTTCCTCCGTAACCCCGTAGTTTGACGATGTCTTTTGCTTCAGACGCTGGCCAAACTTGATCCTTAAGATGGACTCCAAAAGGTCCATCTTCATCTTATTACGAAGTTCCATTTTGGTCAACATTACATGAGAAAAGACTCTCTCCGCTTCGGCATTTGAGATCGGAAGTGTCAGGATCCTGATGGCTCCAGCGGCGAGTGCTGGGAAGGGACATACACCAGCAGCGTTTATTACTGGTGGGTCTAAAACCATGAAAACTAGAGAGAATGTTGTCGCCCGTTTGCTTGGAAAACACTGAGCTTAAAACCCATAACTCGATCGAGACCTTAGCCGAAAATTGCCAGAAATTCGCCATGTCGCCATTCATAATTTTTTATCGCCACGGGCCTCTCAAATTCGCCAATTTGGCGAAAAGTAGCCACCAGTGGCAACCCTGGTACCCATCGAGCTTGCCAATAATGACGCTGTACATTGCAGTCTTGGCTGCACGCTTGAAATGAAAATAAAATGTTCGACGTGTTGGTTCTCCAGCAGTAATGCAGCGTCCCGATGCGAATTTCTTTGTTGGCAGGGTGGAGGCCCATTGGAAAACAGTAGTCGCTGAACTGTTGACATCT
This sequence comes from Dermacentor silvarum, assembly GCF_013339745.2. NCBI lineage: Eukaryota > Metazoa > Arthropoda > Arachnida > Ixodida > Ixodidae > Dermacentor > Dermacentor silvarum. The sequence continues at coordinate 7,322,995 of NC_051160.1, forward strand.
TTGCCGTGCCACCGGGTTTTCAGTCAAACTACGGCGCTGTTTGTTTTGTTTTTTGTTATTTTGTATGTTTGCATCTAACCATTTTCCCACCTACCTTGGTAACTGGATAGTCAGTGATCGAATGGGTAGCGTATTAAGCTGCTCTGCTGAGGTAACAGAGTTCGAAACCAACCATCGGACCAACTTGGGTCACCGAGTCAAGAGTGGCAACGTGAATGTACGTGCCGCTGTTTAACGAACCTCTTTGACGCTGCCACGGGTCACTGTAGACACTGGACTGGGAAGGTACTGCTGTTCGAACAAACACTTTGACGCCGACTTGGAGTACCGAGTATGTGCCACTCTACAATGACGAAACATCCCTTAAATTTCTCTGATGCCGAGTGGAAACAAGCCCACGTCACAAGTGTTCCTCAAGGATAGCAACCCGACACATTAGCAGGCTGCGCCACAAACGCACTGGGTATATGCCGCTTTTCAATGCACGCCTTTCACGCAAACGCTTTAGCAAGCTGTGCCATTAATGCACTGGGTACGTGCCACGTTACAATGAACTTCTCGCCAGCTTGGGTCACTGAGTATGTGCCACTGAGTGTGCGGCCACGCTTCTCATCTCAGAGGACATGTGCAGACTTCTTGGCAGTGCCACTAGATGGTGCAGCATGTCCAGAAAGAAGCGAGAGAGAGGACAGTCCGCCTGCTCATGTATCTCAGCACCATGCATTTCGCAGGCCATGCACAGTTTTCACGGCAGCAGCTCTCGATGACCCCGAGTGTTCTTGGGGAAGCACGACAGAGGAGTACGACAGCTGCAGTACATGCCTCATACATAACTCGTTTTGATGGTGGCTATACTCATTCTATGCTAACGCATTATCGTAGATGGTTATCATGAGATGGGTTCTGCTGCAATATTTTATTCCAAGTATATATACACTACCCAATATTGTCACTCGATGGTGCCGTCTGGTGGCGCATTAATACTATGTTAGTGGCGCAAATGTGTTTTAAACAAAGCATACTACTACTAGAGATCACTGATTTCTTTCGTAAATAAAAGGTGATGCTTCCAGAGGTGCTCCTACTCTTTTCATAATCAAGTATGTTCTTCTGTTTACCACTTTCTCGAGCTCACATTTAATTTAATTCAAATTCAGTGAGTGCCTCCGTGAAATTCCAATAAACAAGCTTTTACTGAACTGAGAAAAGCTTTTTATTTATTCTTTTATTGCAATGTAACTGCTCAAATGCAAAGCGCACTTAGCACAATACTTCCCCCATAACCGATGCTGTCTTAGCATTAGACCAGATTTTTACTCCAAGAGAATGTAATATCACCAGTAATATGAAATGTGCACTTAGTAATGTCAGCTCAGCCTGTTCAACCTGGTCTCTTCAGCCTGAATAACGTTCACCTGAAGAAGCAGATGGTACTTGAGAATCCTCTGCACAGGCTTGAGCAGGTAGGATCCCAGTGGCAGGCTGTGGTGAAGTGACGTCTGGCGAGCCTGCACAAGATTGAAACAAATGTGTCTTCTATCCCCTTTGCCAACAAAAGAAAAGCCCAGATTTACAGAGCACTCAGCCTAATCTGTATTTTGAAACCATGCCACCCCTGAACACAAAAAGAATCATGAGGCAAAAAAAAAGTTTCGTCTGTGATACATCTGGCTTTCTTTGCTTTGTCCATACAACTTGCCATTGATGTTGTTGAAATAAAAAACAAAATCTAAACTTCACGCTTGCAGTTCTATAACGTGTACATGCAGTTAAACCTCGATATAATGAACTTCCAATATAACAAAATTTTCAATATAATAAAGCATAACTTTTCGTAACTTTTTGTCCCTAGAACACCAATTATTTAGAACCTCAATATAACAAACTATGTTTTTACACTATTTCAATATAACAAAGTTTTACTGCCGCCACAAAGAAATACCAAGACAATAAATGGAAACATGTTCCATGTTAAGTCCAAGTGCAATAAGATCCTATCACACCCGAGGCACCGTATGCTTTGTGTGCAAATGAAAGCGTGCGAGGGTGAGGCAAGAAGGATGGTGGCTTGATGAGGGCAGTCTTCCTGCACGAGCAAGAGGATACGGGGGGAAGGGGTGCGAGCTCGTGGTAACGCGATCAAGCGTGTGCGATGGGGGTGGGGGGCAGGTTAGTGTGCATCTCGTTTTCTAGCATGGCCGTGGCAGCACATGGCTGGCAGTGTGGCTGAGTGGATACGCACCACCCGCCCTGTTTTAAAGATAATCTGCCACGTGTGCAAAGAGAGGGCATGCTGAGATGGCATACATGGCCTAATGTGTGCTGTCTTCCCGCGCATTTAGTACTGGAGGTTGTGTAATCTTGAGCTTTGGAGACATGTTAAAGCAAGAAGCAGACAGGCATTCGCTCCCCCACTGCGGGCGATTTTCATGACAGTGTTGTCCCACTGGAGGCGATGCTATCAGCCGCGGAAGCTGAGTGGATGCGAAAGCATGGCTGACTTCACTTAATTGGTACAGCCGACGTGATGATATCGTCAATACGGCATGAAACGGTATGTTTCATCGCCAACTCTCAAATCAAACAAAATTACTTTTTCTTCTCATTCAAGTCTTCATTTTTTAATTGCCCGATAATTCGAAATATTTTGTGGTCCCTTCTGTGTAAGAAAAATGGATTGGCGACTGTACTTATTTGTATAAAGAGTCAAATTTCAATAGAAAATAATTTCTATATAACAAAACAAATTGCCGATTTTACTGACTTCGTTATACACTCGAATCCCGGTACAACGAAATTCACAAGACACGCGAAAAATTTCGTTGTGAAGGAACTTCGTTGACACGAAATTAGTATGTATATACATACGCCAAACGGCAAAGTCGCGGACGAAACCGGAACCATCGTCCGGGAAATCTTCGCGATGGCGTGGGTGCAAAGATTTAGACGTACCGAAAGTGGTCAATAAAGTGTCAAATTCACGAGAGACTGCATTTCGCGTCGCTGTTACAGCATTTTTCGTACATTGCGTCCGACGCCTAACCCAACGCACGTGCCCGGCCGATCGCAAAACACTCATTTTGCGGTACATGCATCGTCGCAACGAAGCGGTTTGAATTATCACAATTTCATTGCATATTTATGACAAAGTTGGCAAACTTAGCAAGCTTGCGCTTACCGAAAGTTTTATTTCCAGAAGTGGGTCAGCCTGGATTTCTTACGCTTCACGGCAAGCAAAGGCGTTACGCAAGTCTCACGGTCCGTTAAGAGAGCCATCGCAATGTCATTGTCGTGGGCTCTGATAACTTTAAGATGAGGTCAAAAGCATCCATTACTATAAGGTACTTTCAAAGCAGTCACCGGAGTCGATGTCTAGCGGTTTGTCATTTTCCCCAGACGACGAGACGTTGGCATCATGTTGACAATAGCGGCTGCGGCGCGGCCGCCGTATCTTGAAAGCAATCTGCACTGTGCACAAAGTGCGCGCCCCCGCGGTCCTCATCTTAAAAGGGATCTGCGATGTGGGCAAAGTGCAACTAGTGCCAGTAGAGTCGTGTGCGCTGTGCTTTCGACGTTCAGTTCGCGTTGAAGCGAGAGACGGCACAGAGGTCAATTCACTCACTGCTATTGCCGCGCCTTCTCATTCTAGCGTGTTGACACCGAGTTTCCACGGTCGTCGAGCGAGACGTGTTCATGTTTACCTGTGCGCACATGACACCATGCTTAGTAATTAAGTTAGTAAGAGAATGTTTACAAGTTTATACGGCCAATAAAACTGTAATCGTTAGTTCATATAGCTGTCTACTAATCTGCTATCGCAATCGATGCTTCGCCTTTCGGGCGAAACTGCTAACTTTTTTCCTTCAGCTTTCTGCCTCGGCGATCATATGTGCCTTCTCGAGAGAGAGAAATTTACGCTGCTTCGTTGGTGTAGCCATTTCGACCAGACACACACCACAGAAAACGGCGGCGATTGTGGTGATCCCGTGCAGTCTCGCGCAGGCGCGTGATGACCACGCGGGGCTAAGGATTGCAGTGGCGTAAATAAGTACTCTGAAGTTCATTTCGTTCGCGAAAAAGTCGTTCAAGCGGACATACGATCGTCACAGCTTTGGAAGGGCCTTCTAATTTGACTACTCGGTAGTTCCAATTTCAATTCAGTCCCAGTTTCGTTCTCAAAAAGTTCGTTGAAGCGGAAATACCGAATAAAACGCCTTCGTTATGAAGATACTTTTTTTGTATTACTTTCTATGGGCAGCTGACGGGGAATCGGAAAAGTTTCATTGTGGTGGAAATTTCGTTGTATCAGCATTCATTGTAGGGGGATTCGACTGTAATTTAACTGTATAATATTGTGCTGTACAACTATGCCAGGCATTGCATTCTCAGAAACGCTGCAAACTCAGTCAATAAAAATGGTGCTGCCACAAACTTCCTCACCAGAATGAAATGAAAACAGTGGAGTGTATGCCTTTCGGTATGTGCTACGCCACCTAACCCCGACTGCCGTAAACTGCTGCAGATGCTTGGTTAAGTAATAGCTTTCGAGGCTTCACATCGTGCTCTTGTATTCCCAGCTATCACACGGGTTATTAGCACTTTGTGAACTTGCCAGCAAAGATCCTGCAGGCTTCTGCTTTTGTGCACTTGTTGCTGGAAAGAAATAGCCTTTTCTGGCGTTGCTGTTAGGAGATATGTGTGTCCACATGCATCCATTGAAAAGCCTTGTACAAGGGGGGACCCAAAAATAACCAAACCTTTTCGGAATAAACATTTTTACTCCCTTTCAAGACAAAAAAAAATAATAATAATAGTTGCCTTCGAAGTAGTCTCTTTAAGCTGCAATGCACTTATCAATTCGTTTTTTCCACTGTTCGATGCATCCTAGGAACTCTTCGTTTGTGATGCTGTAGAATGCCACCTCTGAAGATGCTTTTACGACCAGTACATATCAGAACACTGCCCCTTCAAATTTCGTTTGATCCTGGGAAATAAAAAAAAAAGTTGCAGGGTGCCAGGACCAGGGGATAGGGTGGGTTGGGAATGACTGTCCGTTGCTGCGATGCTGCCAATGCCCGCTCAGCGAGGCAGTGTGTGCATTGTCATGATGAAGGCACCACTCACCACTGATCTAGTCACTTCCTTCGGATGTCCTCTCACAGGCGCCTTAAAGCTCCTGGGTAAATTTATTGATTACAGTAGCCGACGAAGTTTAGGATTCCAAAAATTCGGACTCGTTGGATATTCCGGACCTCATAGATGTACCGGCAGAATTCCCATAGAGCTAATGCATTTTCGTGACCGATTTTTCGGACGAATCTAGGTGCCAATATTCGATTTTACGGACTAAATCGCTCTCTCCTAGCCACGCTACCTGATCTTGGAGGCCGCCGTGTTGGATTTTCCGCTGGCTTGGCCGCGCTTGGCTTCCAGTGCCCTCCTGTATAGCCTTCAAGATTAGTAGATGTACACTATCCTCTTGTCTCCGAGGCCATGCCCGCTCTTCCTTGGCCGACAAAACGTTGCAAAAAGCAGCACTTGCTTTCTTTCTGTTTTTTTGGGGGGGGTCAGCTCGGCACTATCGTCATATCACTTAAGCGGAAACAGTTTTTAAGTTTTGGTTGCGCCGTACGCTGTGTGCAGGTGAAAGCTTGCGAGAGTCAGCTGGCAACCGCAATTTAATCTCACGCACGCGAGAGAGGAAGGCGGCCGGAGGCTCGCGCGGACGGCACGGGGAGAAGGCGGCGGAGACGGTGGGAAGTTGAATTCAGCTCTTGCAGCTGCTGCCGACGGAGCTGCCGCGCAGGCACCGTATCTTGAAAGCGATCTGCTATGTGGCGGAAGTGTGCGCCCGCGATCTACGACGGGTACAAAGGGCGTGCGCCGAGTGCCAGTAGCTTCGCATGCGCCGTTTTTTTTTTTTGTTTTTTTTTTCTACGCTCGCATTGAAGCGAGAGAATAGACAGCGCGAAGGTCAATTTGCCTGCGGTCATCAAGCGAGATGTGTTCATGTAACCTGTGCACGCGTGACACTGTGCTTATTTAGTTAGTAAGCGCATATTTACAGCTTTATACGGCCAATAAAACCAACATCCTTACTTCGTATCGCTGTCTATTAATTTGCTATCGCAATCGATGCTCCGCCTTTTGCACGAAACTGCAACATTTTTCTTAAGCCGCCCCAAGCCTCGTAATTTTTTTCTATTGGGGGGGGGGGGGGGGGGCGAGTTTTTCGGACTGTTCGGTTTTTCGGACTGCTCAATTTTTCAGACTAATTTTCAGTCCCCGCGAAGTCCGGAAAACCAGTCAGCTACTGTAACCATCTGTCCAGCTGGGACGAACTCAATGGACAATGCCCCGGACACCGGAAAAGGCGATCAGTATTTTTTAGACGTTTGAGCAAACATGTCTTGCTTTTTGGGTCGTACTGATTCGTGGGGATTCCACTGACTTCAAGCCCGTTTGGTTTCTGGGTCGCTGCCGTAGCGCCAACTCTCATGTAGTGTTATCACTTGCAACAGAAAATCTGGTTCTGAACTGATTTCATTTTTTCGTTCTTGTTCCCCTGTCAGGCAGTCTGGGCGATGTAATAAGGAAGTAATGGACTTAATGCAGCCACTGTTTACTTGCAATGCAGGAAAAGATAGGATAGTAAAGATGAAAACACTTGCCTTGAATATCTCCGCTGTCTCTGCTTTACCAACTAGCTCTGTCAGGGTTGAAACCATCCTGCAAAAAATTATTTCCAGCTCATGAAACTCGAACTGAAATACTGGAACTCACTGACTGCGTACCAAACAAGACCAATGAAGCTACAGCATCTTTATCAGGTGTTAAATGCACACAAAAGCATATGCACCGGTATCTGACCAAACTTCATTCAAATTCTTGCAATTTTCACCTTGACATTTTGCTTGTTTCTCCCACAGCAAGCATCAAATTAGACAGCCTTTCAGCTCAAAAGTGGCACAACACAGATAAGCAGGCTAACTTACAAGAGTGCAAATTTTACAGCTGATATTGCAAAATTGTGCTGCTTTTGCTGCCGTTCCCTCTGTCCGCGTCTCGTTATCGTTTCAATCGGTCCTGTCGACGCCGCCGAACCTTGTAACAACAGAGGCGACCGCGGCCACGGAGCACAAGAAGTGTTCCGTGGCGCACGCAACACTGCATGGGTCTCTACGATTCATGAATCGAGTTATTCAAATGTTCACTATTCTATTAGGTGATACAGATCAACCTATTTATAACATGCTTCAAAGTTTGATTAACAGCACAAGGACACCAGAGGAAGAGAGAACAGAGCGCTGACTTCCAACAGTTTATTTTCTTTTCAGAAAGCATTGCTATATATATACAGCAGAACCCCGCTGTTACATTCCCGGGTGCTGCGTTTTCCTGGCTGTTACGTCGTTCTCGGCCGGTCCCTGCACAGCTCCCATAGAACCCAATGCATTGGTAACCCCGCTGTTACGTCACAACTGTGGGACCGTTCCCGCATCATACGTTGCGAACTGCTATCCCGCACCGGCCCGAGCGGCCATTTTGACTTTTCATGTCGCATGGCTTGGTGGCTTGACGATGGCATTGGCCGCCCAAAGTGCCGGGGGCGAGACCTATGACATATTTTCAGTTTCCGCCAGCAGAAGTATGGCCTTTGAGATCCCTATTTGCTATCTAAAGATGGTGTCTATGACACGTTGTGGCCCAAAAATTAGTTTTGGCACATAGACGTTCCGTATAAAGTCCAAGGGCGATAACGCCGTCGCTGCGCGCCGCATGTGCGAGTAAAAGCATGCAACGGGAGCCGACGACCGCGTCTAAATCTCATGCGCGCAAGAAAGAAAAGCAGGGAGGGAGCACACCTTCTTCCGTTGCGCTCGAGGCACAGGCGAGGGAGTGAGGGGGGGAGGAAGCGATAGCAAGCGGCGTTGTACTCTAGCATCAAATGCATACTGCGCGGCGGTGCGCGGGCTGTATCTTGAAAGCGATCTGTGTTGGGGGCAGAGTCTAGGCAATGTAGCTGCGTTGACAGCTCGTAGCGTTGTGCGTGCTGTGTGTTCTCGGTGCTCAGTTTGCATTGAAGCGATAAAAAACAGCACGAAAGTCATTTCGCTCGCCGCTGCAGCGGCGTTTCCTCACGCCAGGCGTTTGACAGCGCGTGTCCACGCTCACTGAGTGTGATGTGTTCATGTTTGCCTGTGGGCGCTGACACCATGCTTGTTAACATAGTTTATAAGCGAATGTTGACAAGTTTATACGGACGATAAAACTACTATCCTTACATTGTATAGCTGTCTACTAATTTGCTATTGCAATCGATGCTTTGGCTTTCGGGCGAAACTTACCCTTTCAGGGTCAATACCGTACATGTACGGCCTCCGCGAACACCCTCAAAATGGTCAATGGCATACATGTACGTTATCGCTTGTACATTTAAAAAGCGCGCCTCTTTTTATCACTTTTTCGCTTGGTATGTGCTGCCACTTGACGGGAACACGTGAAATTTTTTACTTGCGCCAATGCCTCTCCATTCGTTTTTTTTTTTGTTTATGGCAACGGCGCGTCGGCTATCGCTTGCGCATCTGCGTGCGCGCGCGTGCGGCACCGGCAGCAAGTTACAGTTTTCTCCTGCAGCGGATCCCACTTGTTGCACGCGCTAAACTGATGGCTATCTGGTTTCAAATCTCTCAAAGGGTGACCGCTTGTTACTCGATCGTTTATCGCCCACCGCGGCGCAATTGCACCTGTTCCCAGGCAGGCGCGTATATACACAAACGATGCTGCCGTTCTTGCGTTTCCGTTTTTGGAGACCACAAAAGCTCTGCACCTTGTTGGCGATAAGACGAAGGCTTCTCACTTGTTTCGGTTTCCGGACGTGCACACAACCATTTCTCAGTGCGCTTATCTTCTTATTCATGAAAAAACATTGTGTATTTTACAACACAAACAATTTTTTCCTCACTTTACTGTCATTTTTAAAAAATTACGACTATATTTTTTCGAAATAGGTTGTTTCGAAGAAATTAAATTAACGAAAAAAAAAATCGACCCTGCGGGGTCGCATTTGGCGAAAAAATTCTAACCTCAAAGGGTTAAAGGAGCTGACCATTATTCAACACATATTCGACCTTTGCCCAAAGCGCACTCTTTAAAGCAACTCTTGAACTCAACCAGACTGACTTAAGCCTACACTGCCTACACACAGATGGCTTAAATGTAAATTTTACTTTGGCTAGCTACCTAACGCATAAAGAAAGGTTTGCTTTGAAGCTTTTGAGTTTTGCACATATATTGTGATGCATCCACTCTTACTTCAAATGTAAATTTTACACACAGGCTGGTTCGTATGTACACTATATTTACAGCAGACTTTTTATGTGGTGAAAAAAGTTTTATACTTGACCTTGTATGTATGACATGCTTCACGCTACCCTCATGCGAATACTGATGTGCTGCTCACGTTGGATAACTTGTGCAGAACTCTGTGTATACAGAAAAGCCACTGCTGTTGGCCACAAAGCACCGAGCGATGGACACCGGGTCAAAGCCACACTTTTCGAGCTGCTCCAGGAACCCACTGCAGGAAAAAGAGAAGTAGTCAAATAATTCACCTGCTGGCCTACTACAGTCCCCATCTGATTAATTCGACACTGAAAATTCAAAAAGAAATTTTTTATGCGTAAGTATTCTTTGGCGGGTACCCCAGCAAAATCTGTCCATAACGTGAAAAGTGTCACACCCTTTATCTGCAAAATAAATGCATAATTGGCGAAGACATTTAATCATTATAATAGCGTAAATGTAGATTATTGGTAGCTTTAGCATCGAGAAGGAAAGAATGGAAAATGAAAAAATAAATAAATAAAAGAAACATAAAATGAAAGAGAAAAGAGAAGTGGAATCTCGTTGATACGACCTTCACAGGAACCAGAAAATAAAGCGTATCATCCGAAAATCGTATCATCCAACCAAATTGTATTATCGGGAAAACAAAAGAAACGTATTATCCCAAAAAACGTATTATGCAGAATCGTATCAACGAGATTCCACTGTAACCCTCCTCGTCATGCAACCTTGAAAGCTTACTTTCTGCATCACTGGTGTGTGTGCAAAGAAGCCTGCTTTGGGATTGCGGAGTATAAAGAATGATGGAATAGCTGATTGGTAGATTTGATAACAGAGTAATAGTAGATGATTGGTAGCCTTAAAAAAATGGTGGCGTCACCGTGCTCACGTCGTAACGTAAAATGAAAATAAATAAAAAGAAAATACTGTGTACTCGGACCAGCACAGAAGAGAAAGAAAAGATGATGAAGATGAAGCAGCTACAGCGACACAGGAACAGCGAGACATTCAACGCTAAGGAGAAGCAGGTTCCCAGCCTCCACAGAAGAAATGCAGGTAGCCTGATTCACACAAAAAAAAATTAAAAAAAAAATGTACAGAATGCAGGAATAAAAGAAGATAGTAATCCCATGATTTTATAGAATGGAATTGTGTTTGGAACGTTCTGATATGGTCTAAGCAGGATAGACATGATAGACATGACAGCAAGAAAAATGCTACAGAAATTCTGACAATTGTCTACTAATGCGCAAGCATTCTTTAGTACCGGAAAAGCGATGGGTAGACATGCATAAACTCGGAAAAGCAAGAAAGCAAAAGCGAAGTAACAGCCGAGCTAAAGAATCCTTATGCATTAGTAGACAATTTTCAGAACTTCTGTAGCATATTTTTAATTGATGAATTTTACATGCCAAAAACACAATCTGATTATGAGGCACGCTGTAGTGAAGGACTCCAAATTAATTTCAACCACCTGAGGTTTCTTAAGTTGCACCCAAATCCAAGTACATAAGCGTTTTCACATTCCCATAATAATTTGGACATGTTTGATTATTCGAATAGCTTTGCAGCGCCGCGACTTGTTTCATAGATGACCAAAATTTTGGAAGCATTTCAAGCATGCCGTTCAACAATTGGGACTCCGCCTGCACGACCACTTGGCCACCGAGTCAAGCAGAAAGAGCAATTTTCTTGTTTCGATACATCACAGGTGCCATTTAAAAATCAAATGTAGCGAAGTCTAGTCAATCCAGTTGTCACCAACCATGCCAAAACCACGGGAAGCCAAGCTAAGTCACTAAGTTGTGAAGGCTAGCAAAGGCTACATTGGCAGTTTGTCATTTACATTCTACACGATTCTTAGCGACATATTTTACTGCCATGAGAAATTTTTGTCGCTCAGAATCATCAAGTAGCTTCAAGTGGTGCCACCTCAGCCTTTCATGTCTGTGCCAGGAGGGGAGTGAATCAGTTAATAATGACTGCTGCGAAGAAACTCATGGTCATTTGGCTATCGAAGCAGTCAACCACTGTTTGACAGAGGATGGAGATTTGATAAGTACATTGACCGCAGTTTCATTTGGCCATTAGTGAAATAAAGTCCCTTAATTTTGGCCAATCCAATATTTAAGACTCCCGATGATTCTGACTTTTGGATGGCCCCTGCCGAGTCCAAATTATTGGTAGCAAACTCTTGATGACACTCAACTCTTGATGACTTTATTCACAAAAAAATGCTTCCAAGAACTTTTGCCAGCATGAAATCTGTCAGGTGGCCTGTGTACTTTCGTCAGTGCAAAATACCAATACTACCACTAATAACTAAATATTGTGTGACCTCATTAAATCTCCATGGAAAGGCAATGCAGTGGAAAGCACTGCCGATACAGACAGTGCAAAGAGACAAGGACTGAGGCGAGAATGAGACAGTGCTGTGTCCCATCTCGTTCTCGCCTATGTCCTTGTCAGTTTGCACTGTATGCATATTTGCAATGAGGACAACAAAATGACGTAAAGCATGAAGACAACGTAGAGATGAAGACTAGTCACCCAAGCCAGGCTCCTACTTGGTGCGCTGTTTGTCAATGTCTTGTTAAATAATTTGCCTTACAACTGGCAAAGTATGTGGTGCCTTCAAAACATCCATTCTGAACCTGTAGTTCTGCATTATGACGTCAACAATGCATTACTACTTAAAGGACGCCCAAAGAGACCAATCTAGAATTCTTTCAAAACTCTATCTTTGTTGATTTCATGGTAATAGGTTGATTATGAGACAAACAAATGAAGGTCAAAGTTCCATTTTCTTTAATTTCGCTACCAAACCCCCGAGTCAGCAAATCAACGATGTCATGGATTTCAACGTATTTTTTGGTATTTGGGTCATTGTGGCTGAGTGAAAGCTCTCTCACTTCACTCTTTGGCTGCTTTAGAATACCAATCTAGTCCATGTTTACCAATAAAACATTAACTAGCTCCAAGCAGCCGCCATCAAAATCCCCGACGTCACGGAACACTGCATGGCAATGTCACCTGCAGCCTTTTCTGGCTTACCAAGCTTCTCACGGTAGGACTAACTTTTTTTGATACTGTGGAAAGGAACTTCACCAGAACAGCTAAAGTAATTTTTCTCTCTAGTGTCCTTTTAAAGTGCCTGACAAGAAAAAAAAAAGTGCCTTGGCAATGTTAATATAGAGATTAAACAGACCAAATCAAGTTACAAAACCTCAGATTATAGAATGAACAGGTGTGACTGGCATAAGGAGGGTGACAGCCTTTCTGCAGGTACTACTGCATGCTGGTTGGTGTCATAGCACTTTTGTTTACAAACACAAAGGACATCTACAACGGTTGGCTGACCTGTTGAATGCATAGATGCTCTCGATGTTGCCAAATAGACTCTTCAGCTCTTCTGGCTTTATCTTGCTGTCAGTCAGCAGTGGCAATGGCTTCAGGTAGCCCTGAAATGAAACAATCTTGCTTCAATCCTCTCTGTACTACAGTCAATAATTTGAACTCCAAGGAGTCCGACAATTTGTTCGAATTAAAAGAAGGACGTATTTTTGAAGTATTCGAGCACCATAGCACGATGCGAGTCGTGAAATACTGCGGCGCGCAATCGCCCACGCCGGCCAACGCTCGCTTCCCGATAATGGCAGAAAACGAAACTTCAGGGAGCGGACGGCGCCGCCATGGCGACGGGTGGGTGCACGCGACGACCATCGAAGGTGAGGGCGGAGGGCGGCAGGGAAGCGGATTTGGCCTCGGCAACTTCGCCGCTTCGGTGGCTCCCCTCGCCCTCTCTCTCAACTCCCTCGCAGCTCCCTTACCTTCGACTGTCTCTGTGCGCACCCGCCATAGGTACAGCCGGCCCGGTGCAGACCAAGCCCGCGCCCTGAAGTTTCGTTTTCTGCCAATATGGGGAAACGAGCGTTTGCCGGCGTGGGTGCCAGCACCGCCAGCCGGCCCGGCGCCAGCTTACCCCGCTCCCTGAAGTTTAGTTTTCTGTCGTTATCGGGAAGCGAGCCTTTGCTGGCGTGGGCAGTTTCGTTGACCGGACTGGGCCTCCGCCGCTGCATTACGGGGTCTCTCCTAAGCTTTTGCTCTATGGCGGTGTCGGAGCAATGCCGGTCGGAGGTGTTGCCGCGTTATTTGGCACACTGCTGAGAGTATTGTCGGTCCACGGTATGTTCGAATTACCGCGCGTTTTCACCCATTGAAATACACATAACTTTGACGGGAACACAGCGTCAGTTCGAATAAACCGGCAGTTCGAATTTTGAGATTTGACTGTACAAACAAGTACTGCCCCCTGGTCACTAGTTAAAATACCCCTCACAGGTAACCACTAACAAACACCAGGCTCTCCCAAGCTCATGTCAAGTGATCTGTTTGGTGAAACCTTTATTGGGATAGCAATTATATGGACACTCCTAGCGCATTTTTGCCATTGCCGTCGCCGCGATGTTCCGTGTAAAGTGTAAACGCAATTACATTGTCGCCGCGCGCTATACACTGTATATGCGAGTGAAAGCTTGTGAGGGTCAGCCAACAATCGCAGCTCAATCTCGCGAGCGCGAGGCAGGGGGGAGGGGGGTTATTTCATGCATCTGATGCTAGAAAGAAGGTCATTTATAAAGTGCTGATAAAAAAGCCAAATGTCGAAGTCACTAGATGAAGAAATGTCACTCGTATAAACACCTCTACAAGAAGCAAAATGAACTTGTGAAATCAAGTTGGTCCGACACTGTGCCACACCTACACTGAAAAAACAGAATTCTGAAGACCAATATTAAGCCTCTGAGAATGTTGTGACTCATGTTAAAACATGCAGAAGTAGCGTGAACAAGAACACTTGTTTCCAGAAGGGCTGTACTGACCTCTACAATGGCCCCAATGTCACGCACATATGTCCTCTCGGTGTCCACCACTTCTAGCAGAACGCGATCCAAGTAGCTCGGCTGGTCAGGGCCACAGCCTGCATTGCCTCCTGCGAAACGCCAACCACATCTCAAGACAAGCACTTGCATTATTTCGTATCTCCAGAATTTTATCTTCCCAATAGAAATTTACATATCTACAAGGATGTCAAAATGTAGAAAGAGGTCCCATCAATAGTTACTGCACAGAGACGTCTTTATGTCGTTTAAATATAAAAGAAGGATTAAACTGCAAGAACAAAAGTTTGTAGTGATGTAGTCTTCCATATGGTCAAAGAAGCAAGTGTCAACATTGTGTTAGTGTGTTCATGTTAGGCCCCTGAACAGCCATGTGTGTTGTCATTTGACCAATGTAACTGTGCCTGTCTGGGTCCCAGTGTATTGTACCATATAGTCAAGCCTCGTTATAACAATATCGCATGTAACATAAAAATACCTAAAATTATGTCTGATATTCATTGTAAGCATACAGGGTGTTTCAGCGAACACTTTTAAAAATGTTTAAAAACTGCCTGTGGCAGATACTACAATTCTAGTCCATAAGCTGGTCTACTCGAAGAGACGGTCATTACTTGCACAAAAAATGGAAATGTCTAATCTACTAATTAACAAAAAATCGCTAATTAAGCTTTTAACTAATTACCTTATGGAAAATATTGCAAGTTACACATTCTAGCGGGTGAGACTGCAAGGCATGTCCACTTGAAAAGAATTGTGTTGTTGACACCATTTACGAGATATGCGCCGTCAAACTTGCAGTAAAAAATGCACTGTTGTTTCACTTACTTTCTTAACAAAACGTCATTTTATGCATCAAAGCACATAAGTAACTGGAACGCCAATGCATTTCTCCGCAAGGTTTGGGAATTAATATCTCGAAAGTGGTGTCATCCTGAGAATTCGTCAAATAACTCCTATATTAGAAATCGTAAAATAACTCCTATAATAAAAAAAAAGGTGGCAAAGAATTCATTTCAAACTATCGCCATATCTGCATGCTATCTTTTTTTTAGCAAAGTCATTGAGAAACTACTTGTAAACCATTTAACAAACTACTTGCACAAATTTAATCTTCTCTCGCCTGAACAACACGGGTTTCGTAAAGGTTATTCGACTGAAATAGCTATAACATCATTCACTGACAAAATAAAACATGCCCTTGAAAACAGCCATATTGTCTTGTCTATTGTCTGACTTCATTAAAGCATTTGACACCATCTGTCATAACATTCTTTCTTACAAGTTACAAGCTCTGGGCATTCGTGGCCCAGCTCTTTCGCTCATCCGCAGTTATTCGACTAATGCAACGCAAGTTGTAAATTTCGGAGGTTCACTCTCACATACTAAATCAGTCATTAACGGTGTCCCACAAGGCTCCCCTTTAGGCCCTTTACTTTTCCTGGTGTACATTAATGAACTTCCTCGCTCAAATACTGGAACTACCATTCCATATTAAAGCCTGCCGCACAACATTAACATTCAAGAGAGATATTTACTAACGACACTACTGGCTACAGACTCATTACTATGAGCATATATTGTATACAAATTTATTTTCCAGTTTTCAATGTTTCTGTATTTGCCTAGTATTCGCTTTTATTTTTTTATTCTCAATCTCCCATTTTCTTCTTCTTTTCTCCTTCTTTTTAGACATTTAAAATTTTTTGTCGCATAGTCAATATTTCACTTGTACTTCGCGTATTGTAAGCATATGTTTGTTTCTAATTATCTGCTACAATAATCTCGTGTTCTTTGAAATTCGTCATTCCTATGTTTCCATAACGTGTCAATTACTACATACTTTTTTATTCATACGCAGTATCTATTTCATTTGCTTGTATTTACTTAACTTCAATTATTGTAAGCACCTTTCTTGTATTTGATTATTTGCTTCATTAACTTTGTGTATTCTGATGTCTGTCGCTGCTATGTTGCCATAATGTAATAACTACTATATTGTTAAATTACGAATAGGAGGTGGTCCCCCTGACAGTTCTTGTAACTCCGGGACCTCCTTCTGTACTAATGATGAATGATGAAATAAACTAAAAAAAAGGTCAAGTGGATCGCCTTGCGAACTCCCCAGCTAGACTTTGTAAATTGCATTATGTGCCATAAGGTACAGTGAAATCTCGATATAACAAACTTCGGGGGACCGCGGTAAATGGTTCGTTATTCTGAAAAGTCGTTATGGTGAAAGCCCCAAAATTAACCATTCCTCCCATTAACCTATCAGTTCATAAGTTGCCACCATATGAGCTATCCACGAAGACGTTGCTGTTGGCTCTCGGCCCGCGCTGTTGCTATTTACCACAGATTCCGGCCCCACACACCACCAAAGCACCATGTAATAAGAGTGACGCGATCAAAACAGACGCTGACGCCAAGAAAACTACCGGCAAAAAGGAGGTTCCCTGTCGCCTCCAAAGCTTGTTTGTTTTTAACATTCCTTACCGCGGACACTGCAACTGTCTCGCTCGAGATGGGCACCTGAACTATTTCAAAGCACAAGCGCGCGTAAATGACACCACCCAGAAAGTACAAAGTGTGACCGTGTGGCAACCCTGCCAGTATGGAGGTTACATTTCTCCGCGCGTGTAGCGGCGTAGCTAGTACGGCCGCAGAAAGAAGCACGAAAGAGGCGCACTGAAAGAACGGCGAAAGAAAGGACGAGATGTGCCTCCGTTGCTAGGCGACACTTGTCTGGGCAGAACATGCGCTCGCAAAACCTGATGCATCGTCGCCTCGTTCGAACGGTCCTGCGCGTGGCAATCATCACTTTGGGACCTTTTCAGAAAGAACAACTAGCCTGAATGTTCAGCTGACACACTGTTACCTTGCCTTGGAACGAAAAAGTGCGACTCGAGAGCGAAAGTATTTTGCAGTGATGCCTGACACGATGCGCACCTTCTCGCCTCGCTGGTCCCACTGCTCTACTGAGCTGCACAGTTGCATTATCAGTCCACATGGGGCCTTCGGGCACACTGCGTCACTGTAGAGCGCAAGGACGCTGTCCTAAACCGGGAACGGACCCACTGCAATGCGCGCCGAAATAACCTGTGTGCGTGCACGACAACCGTTACCCTTGTGACATGCCGCTGTCACTGATTCTCATGATCGTCGCGCTGTTTTCGAGGCTTTTTCTTAACTCGTAGAGTGATTATCGTGGGCAATTGTCCTTTCAAGAGGCGGCCGCACAGCTTTCCAACGTGCTGATGCCACCAATGCTGCGTGCAAGCGAGAGAGAGAGAGATAATTTATTTGAAGGAAGGCAGAGAGGTCGGCCTGAGCTAGCATGCTATAGCCTGCTACTCTGCACAGGGGGAGGGGGGACATAAAGGCCGGATGAGGGGTGATGATGACATAGAAGAAGGATGTACAACGGTCAAGGCAAGTTCAGCATCCTCATGGCTATGGACAAAGTCCAAAAAGATCATTCGAGAGTGTCGTCTACCTTCCGGAGCATGGACGGAGTAACGAATGCAATTGAAAGTTCACAAAAACTTCCCGCGAAGAAGCTTGTGTATGGGCTTCTCCTGCGTAAGCAGCACAGGTGCCAAGAAAGGTAATTAAAATATGTAAAGAGCAGCGATCAGCTGCTCCAGTACGGCGAGGACATGCACGGCGCTTTTAGCGGCCAGAGTCTGGCGACCACAGAGAATCACGCGCATTGATTCTAGCAGGTGTTTCAGCATTTGTTCAACGCTTTCTTTGTCATTCTTTTCAGCTCCTTACTTGCCTAAAGGGTCATCGGCTCTACTAGCCCTAGAATCCACTTCTTGACGTAGAGGAACACTATGGCATGGTATCGTGCCCGTGGATTGACTGGGCAGCGAAGGCCACTCCGTGTCTGTGCCACCCAGGGGCGACGAATGTGCGCCCTGTGCTCTCGGAGGTCCTGAATTGGCAGTAGGCGCAGTGCAAGCGTACTTTTTTATGTCCTGAGGCGCCATCTCAGGTTTTCCAAACCCAAGCGCCACGGCATCCGCTTTCCGCGCCTTGTCGTCTGCTAGCCTCCTGTTTCGGGTGTCATGACTGGATACACGAAAATCTAAGAATCCCCAGATTTTTAAAATTTTAGTTCATATTACTGAGGCGTTGTGAACAGGACACGGAAACTGAATAACGATCGTTATTCCAAAAAGTTCAGCATTCTGAAGTTCGTAGTACTGAAATATTTTTGCATTGAAACTATAAGAAGTCAGCGGGGGATTTCTGAAAAGTTTGTTTATCTGAAGTGTTAATGTGAGCTTCGTAGTAACAAGATTTTACTGTAATTAGTTAAAAACTTAATTAGTAAACTCTTGTTACTTTGTCGATTATGCATTTAAATTTTTGTGCCAGTAATGTCCGCCGCTTCGAGTAGACCAGCTCATGGACTAGAATTGTGTTATCTCCGACAGGTCATTTTTAAACATTTTTGATAGTGTTCGCTGAAACACCCGGTATATTTGTTACTCCATGCCGATATCTGTGAGAAAACGTTAGATTTCCTTCATTATATTGAGGATAAACTGTATACTGAAGTGCCTTCCAGAATAAAGAACTATAGATATAAATGAGCACTGATTCATATCATCTTCCTTATATAAATTTCTTTTCATGCCTTTTTTTATAAGTGAGTATGTACTAACTCACCCAACAGCTCCCTTTGCTAAGAATGATGCTTGTATGTTAAGATCATAGTGATTGGTTTGTCCCAGTTTATGCATGGATGATGATGATGATGAGGATGCATGGCATAAAGGTAGATACTACCATAGCTCAACACACCATGAGGATGGCTAAGCAGGCTTCTGTGCATGGCCACAGCACTGTTGTCGGCGAACGTAGTACGACAGAGTGCTCGGTTCCCACGAAGTGCTGCAGGAACATCATCTTCCAGGCTCTCGACGCTTGCCAGGTAAGACTTCTTCACACCACCTAGTCCTGGAAGGTACAGAACCATTAAAAAGGGGACCCTGAAAATCTTTTCTAACAAAGGGTTAGGGAAAGGACAAATACAAGCGCATAATGGTCTCACTATTAAAGAATGTCGTCCTACGAATCTTCCACCGCAAAAATCTTTCAAGCGAATCTTCCACCACAACTACAAGCGTAGTTAGACGCAATTATTGCACCGATGAGCGACTTTTTCATTCCTTTCATCACCACTAGCACGCTGGAAGCTAGAGGCTAGGGGGCAAGGTTCTGTCCAAAAGTTGAGCGTCTCACCAGTGAGAGGGCTTGTCACGGTATCTACGCTACGCAGCAAACCGCTGATATATCGGAGGCCATGCAGCTACGAGCAGCAACATGTGCGTAAACCAGCAGTGCAAAGATGTGATGCTTTTTCTGTCTTTTTGAGATTGCAGACAAATATATTTTTCATTAACTTAAATTAAAATTAGCAATAATATCATAGTAGTATTACTGAGAATGTTCTCACATTCACGAAATCAGCCAATAGCTGTTGGTGGGCTTCGCTTCTAGCGATGATGACATTGCGAAGGCGAGAGCAAGCAATTTTTCATTGTTTTTGACACGATATTGTAAATTCCCTGTTGCATGCAGTGCAATAATATTTGGCTGACATGTTCACAGGAGTTTTTTCTACAGATCGGCAACATTTTCTTACTATGTTCAAAACGAGTTTCCAGGCCTCTTCAGTAATGTACGCGTGCAAAATATTTGCACGCGTACATTGTTTATCTTTTTCCGGAGACCATTTAGCTAACAACTGTTATAAAGTTACCGTTTGGCACAAGATGTGCCTTCATGTATTGGAACTTTCTCGAATGTTATCACAGATTCTATAGAGGAAGCATCTTGTCTAATCAGATTGCATGCGCAACACAAATAGTCGTGTACATTCTGGAACGTATGCAAGCGCCAGCGATTACGCTGGAATGTACGATGAATTGTGTATAAATAGCCTACGCACTTGACTCGTAGATCAGATTTTGACAACTGGCTGTGCTCGCAGCCATCGTTGTGCCTTGAGTACTGTTTGTTTTAGTGGGCACACTATCGCCCTGTAAAGCGTTTCGTTGGGCCATTGTCTGGTTCTTCACAATCACTACATGACAATATCATGACATCCTGATTCATTTCCCAGCTCCTTTTGTCTACAAAATACAAATTTTACGCAGTACACCAAGAGGTTGTCCATCTTCTGAAAAAAAAATTAAAAATGATTTTGGCAGGAACATTTGGAAGACGATTGTGAAAATCAAGCAAAAACTTCGTGCTGGATCTGCTTAGATGCTGAGCACACTTACTGGTCAGCTCTGCTGGCCAATGCTATGCTCTTAGCTGTGTGTGGGTGCTTTGATGTACGGACATGTGGGAGTGCACTTGGCCGCTGGTCCTTAGCCTCTCCACTCCCTTCAGCTACACATATGCTGTGGCCAGTGTCTCCTGTGCTGCAAAAAGCCCTTTATTTTGTTTTACGATCCTGCATTTATGTGCCCATGCTCCAGCATAGCGTATATTGTCTAACAGTGTTCTGCATTCTCTTTCACCAGCTGAAACAGACTGCATGTGGCCAGTACAGCACCCTGCAGCGGGAGTGTCTGTATAATTGCTGTCGGAATAAGAGATGGCAGATGGCTGGGGTTGGAGCTGTAGGTGTTCACACTATGCTAAAACTGCCAGATGTGTCTCTACGCAAAACATATTTGGGCATATCTGTAATACTTTGCACCCACAGGGGAGAAACACAATGGTTATGGCAGTATTGTGCGATGTTAGCAATTTAATCCTGCACTTCTGCAACTTAAGAAACCTTAAAAAACATCACAAGGCAACTCGCAACCACCATTTCAACACGCCATCATTACGGGTATCACACCTTTGGTGAATCAACGCCATATGTATACTATCAAACACAGGCGCTAGCACATGGTGCTCCAGCACATGGTCTTTGTACACCTCAACCATATCATGCCACTGTCTCTCTGTCCAAGCAGTGGGCACATTGAAGCTTGCATTGACAAGGCACTGTCTAAAGAGGTCACCATAAACTACGACCATTATAGAGTTAATGGCTAAAGTTGCTGGTCTTTCAGTTTCCAGAGAGTGCTTTTTGAATCAACTGCTACAACTGCAACTATGCTCGACAGGTAGGCACATCAGTCTTTGAAACCAGGATGTCGTCTTGTACAATGCCAGCAATGTACACTGTTGGGCTAGTTGATGCATAGCTGTCAAGGTGCAACAGGTAAGAAGAAATAAATGGACAAAAATCACTAAAATAGCTAAAATTGATCAACCTTCTTGTACTGCAATAGTATTGAGGCTTGGGCTACACAGATATGATAGATGCAATAAAAACTAGGACATAAAGACACACAAAACATTGTGCGTACCTGTATGTCCTTGGTTTCTTTTTGCCCCATAAGATCTATTACAGCTACTACAGTCGAACGCCTATACAAAGAACGTCTCTACAGCAAAATGGCCTGTATAACGAAAGACTGACTATGTCCCAGCCAAATTCCTATATTTTATATGTATTGTGAACACCTCTACAACGAAGGCCACTACAACGAATTTGCCTGTACAATGAAGGAATTTAGGCATCTCTGATGGCTGGTTTATTGCTTGACCAGAGCAATTGACCAGAGTGCCAATATCAGAAGTAGTCTTGCTGCACATCTCCAGAAGTCACTCAACTCATACGCTACTTGTAAGGCATCCACTGGTACATTGTACGGCTGACAAATATGTCGCAATTCAAGATGACATCATGATGTAATAATAAGTGAGGACCAACAATGTCTTCAAAGCCATCTAAAGCAGAAAGGACGCAAATGCCAATGAAGGCAACAGCAATAAAAATACTGCAAACAGACCAAGAATTTTTACAACAAGGGAAGCGATAGCAGCATTCCACAATCTGCAGCTTTATTTTGCTTAGCTCCTGCGCTTCGCCACGGAGCATACTATGAATTTTGGTACAATAACATTGGCTGCAGTCGGTCGCACATTCTATCAGACAATGTGTGCAAAGAAAAATTAATGACCTATATTTCGCGAAGTCTCTCTTGAATCCATGTTCAATAAATGTATTTCTTTTGGTGAACGTGCTTAGCCTGCTCTATTGTGAGTACTACGCAGTGCGATCTTTACAACGAAGTGACCTGTATAACGAAGGATTTTGCAGGTCCCAAGCTCTTCGTTATAAAAGCATTTGACTGTACTACTACAGTCGAACCTCGATAGCATAATAAACGCTGAGATAACGAGCTATTGAACTCTGGTAAATCTAACATTTGGTTGGCAATGTCTTATTTCACTGAGTATTCTACTGCTATAATGAAACCAAAAACGCATGATTTGAGACATGTTTTATAGCGAAACAAACATTTATTAACAGCAAATCTGTTTAAGCCAGCCTTAATTTGTGGTGCATATCCAGAAACTACCAAGAAACAAAATAAACCTTCTTGCCGAGGCCCGGGATTTGAACCTGCGTAATCCCGGTCCCAAAGCGAGCGTCGTAACCACTAGGCTATACAGCCACGCTCGAGCGTCGTCTTCGTCCACAGCTGGTGCATTCGCACGCTCGTGCTCTGCAAGGTGAAGAGGTTTTGCGCGCTATGAGAGCAAGCGAGAGAGAGAGAGAGAGAGAGACGCATTCACGGAGCGGGTCTCCTGGAACGCAGTGTCAGCATTGAAATGCGGTGTCGGTGTTGCAAGCTGCGCTATGCAACGCGCCGTGATGGCCGTAATTCCGAGACGCGCGTACTTCTGGAAAATGCTGGGCTACGATTGCCCAGCTTCGCTGTTTCAAGCGTTGCACGGCCGAGTGCAAGGTTCTTGCTCTGCAGCTAAATGCCTGTATTCTGGCAGCACAAATGTGAAATACTATGCAAGAGCAATTTGGAAATGGGACATTCCGGATAAGTGCGCGCATTTTGGCCAATGGCCTCACTTAACTGGCCCGCAAGCCAATGTGCCGATCCTCTGTGATCCCAGGGATCACTTAATTGCATATTAATATTTATCATTTATCACTGTTGGTCTGCCATGTATTGGCACAGCAAGTTGCTGATGGCCAGAGGTGTAACTTAATAAAAAAAAAATAATAAATAAATAAATAAATAAAACTATTGTTAGCTTTTCCTCTATCACAATTTCTTTGTCACTGATAGCAGCGTATGTGCTTATAGTAGATGGTTTGCATTGGCAACACCACCTGTGGGTACCAGCATGTCGAGAAGCTGCATAAAGGAGAAACGTGACAGCACGACACGCTCCAGATTGATAACAGTAATAATCCGGTGAAAAACGGCTACTGTTAAAAAGCAAAATGATGTACGCGTGGTGAAATGGTACAATAAAGTCATTGTGGCCACCATTCTTTGGGTACTAGCACAGTGAGAAGCAGTGTCCGCGACGTCACGTGCAAGCTACCTATATTAAATATAGCAAATAATGAAGGCATTGTTGTGTCAAACATGACTTGGTTACAACAAGGTTCAACTGTAAATAGCACTTTGCCTGTCTATTTGTTCACCTTCCCACCTTGAGAGCCGTAAGTACACTGTACACATATCATGCAATTGACAGAAGTAACTTCATTTCAAGCACGCACCAGGAGGCAAGAGCGATGACGATGAGGAAGAGGATGAAGAACAGTCTGAGCTAGAACTGAGAGGACGACGAGCTGCAGGCGGTGGGCGAGTCGGCGGCGGGCAGGAGGACCCATCCGAGCGTAGCTCAGATGCCAGGCTGTCGTACATAGCAAGCAGGGAGCCGCTAATGTCAAGCGATGGGCCTGCCACAGAGAGGATATGGGGATAAAGCTGCATCATCCACCAACAGCAAGCACTATACGAATTAGATGTAACAGTTGAGATGGGCAAGTTGATTGTGAGATGGATTATGGAGCAGGCAAACAGATGTGAGCGACACAAGGAGCAACCTCTACCATGCCAAAACCAATATCATCTCCTCTTCATAAAGTCAAAGATTGGGCAAGTTTGTACTCCATTCTTGCAGAGCAGTGCGCAACAATACAGGGACAAAAAAGAAAAAGACGGGTACAGGTGAAGAGTTGTCTATCCTTTCTTCATCCCCGCATCCTTGTGCACGGGTCTGCCAGAACAAAGTATTTAGGCAATCTTGTGCTGGTTGGTATTTCCGACAACCAATGCATGAAGCACACTTTTGGAAAGTTCATGACAACCAACGAGGCATATGCACGTGGAGTTGCAGAAATATGCTAAGCAAAGGTTTCTAAACATGTAACAGTGCCTGTACGACAAATTGTTGCCACAGCACAGTAGCATACACACCCTAAAATTGTGTTTTCCAGGCATTGTTGCAAATTCACATATTTAATGGGCAGTGGAAGTATACTTCCGAACCGCAATATGTGTGTGACAAGATCACTGGAATCACTATTTGTCACTTGGTTGAGGTGCAGGCAGAAAGTGAAGAGTTTTCAAGACTTTTTCTCCTTGCTCTCCAAGCCACAGAAAGGCATCCCAATTGTTCTCTACTTTCTGGAGCAATACAAAAAAACGACACATTTTTTTTCTTTTTTTGCACCTTCTGGGCTGTGAGAACAATACTTTTCATCAGTACTTTCACAAATGTTACGTGAAAAAATATGAAATTTTTACAGGAAACATTCGAGACCATGTCTTTGGAAAAACCTTGTAAGCAAACACCCGCACTGTGTACAAAAAATTCACCCCTTAAAGGGTTAACCTTGTTTCCTGCTAGTCGTGCACAATGACTAGCAGAAATGTGCAATCAATGTTCTAAGCATTCAGCATTGCATGCACGAGGGGCCCTACCAATTAAACCTCATTAAACTCTACCTTCTGAGGTGTACCGTGGCACCCCCGATCGCAAAAATATTATATCTCCAGTTTATCATATTTTGTTTTGCAGCACTTCCTCATAATTTTCATTCAGCCTACAGACACCTGATAAGGAGTGGACTTGACTGCATTAACATCAACAAGCCTTTCAGTAGATATTTTTATATTTCTTCCTGTTCTTATTCAATGAAGAAAGGAAAACATAGTAACAGCCATTATCAGCCTTTAACAGGGAGATTATCTATTTTTCTCTGACCCACTATCTATCTAGGTTAGCTTTGTTGTCTTTCCTGATTTGTTGCCTCACTTCTCACTGTGGGCCACTTTTATCTTCACAAGCGTGTGCCAGTATTTACACTTTGATACAGCCCGTGTGCAAGTATCGTGAAACTACAAAATATTGCAGGCAAGAAAGACATTGGGCTGAAAGCAACCTCGCAATGGTTCTCTATTCAGCCCAAGACATCTTGTGCAATCCCATTGCCTGTTGTTAATAAAGGGTTTGATTGTTCTGGAGATGAATTTTGATAACACTAATTATACGAAGATGACAAGAGGACCATAAAGGGAACAAGGCCTTACTAGGTGCTATACTCACTGGACATGTTGTATGAACAAAGAAACCTGCAAAATTAAAGCTTCTCACAGCATCAAATAAAGGTTTCTTCTACTACTACTACTACTACTACTACTCACAGCATGTTTGGTTACAAACTTCCACCCAAACTTCGACACTTCTTTGTTAAAGAAAGTCCAAACTTATAGGCCCAAACATTAACTAACATTGCGCTACATCTTTT
Source organism: Dermacentor silvarum (assembly GCF_013339745.2). NCBI lineage: Eukaryota > Metazoa > Arthropoda > Arachnida > Ixodida > Ixodidae > Dermacentor > Dermacentor silvarum. Next base: position 7,348,900 of record NC_051160.1, read on the forward strand.
GCAGGAATTCGTTTCACTGCTTTCTGCGTCTCTCAGAAGCTAGGTTATGTAAACACAAACACCATTACTGAACTTGAGCAGAGTTGAAGTGCAGACAAAAATAAAATGGGTGTTCACAAAATTATTCTGTCTGGAAGTGTAGTTGTGCTCAACATTTATTTCATTCTGTAGAAGTACGCGTGAGCAAATCAGCCACAACTTTCACACTGCATAGCACCATGCGCAATATATATGTACTATCGACTAAAAAAAAGTTTACGGACCATGGTATGTCAGAAAACGCTAAATATCCGAGCAGCCTTTAAAAGTGGCCAGTAAAACCGTAAATCACAATGTTGTTTGCGTATACCAGTAGAGGCTGGAAATGGGAATACCAGGCTGGGGCATTTTGAGGCTGCGGAGATATTAAGCTTTTTGTCAGATCCCTTGGTCCGTAAACTTTTTTGATCGATAGTACATGCTTACAACGAGACAGTGACAGGTACTGTTAATAGACTACTGGGGAGGTATTCTGTAAGAGTCCACCTAGTGGATATGTCCATTTCATCTGCTGGTGAAGTTCTGATTGGCTGGGCTGGGGTGTGCTTCAGCAGGAGCCAGTCGCCACAGCCAACCAGCACTTCAGCAGCCGATGAAAGGGGCATGCCCACTAGGTGGACTCTTACAGAATACCTCCCCTGCTTTGCTGGTCCGGGCGTATTGGGTGGGAAGTCTTTCGCTGCATCCTAAAGCAACACACCGAAACGACCTTTTAGGATTGACTTTCTTGCAAAGATAACCTGTCGACGGCTGACGGAATCGCGCAGTTCTGTCGTCTCGGATGAGCCGAACCGATATCGTAGTTCCGCTTTCCATATCACTCGCTTTCGTTTTTTTTCCGGGGGCGACGAAAGGTTTCGCGATGTCAAGGCCGCGAGCGCTCATACTCGCTTCACTCGAGCAGAAGCCACCCGGCGCCAGCAAGGCGCGCCTCGTGTGAAGCGCTCGCAAGGACCTTTTAGAGGAAAAATGAAAGGGTTTTCGACGCGCACGCGTACAAAACTCACGGCGCGGTCGAGCTTCGCTCTCCGCACGCTTTCTGTGCGGCCGCGAGTGCTTCTGGTTTTTTTTTTTTTTTTTTTTTTTTTTTTTTTTTTTTTCAAAGGTTCATAGTTCAGCAACTTGAGCAGCGGGTAGCGCACTTTCGCAGCCGAAAGGGCGCAAAGTTCAATGATGCTGATCATAAAGCACACACTTACCGAAAAACTCTTCCCACTGCACGGATTCGTCCGAGTCCGAACGGGCGTCGCCTCGGCCCATGCTCCAAAAAACGGGGTCTTCCTCTCAACTGTGTCGAGCTCACCACGTCAATCGGGGAGAATCTTCGACGGCGAGCTTCGCCCCGAAAGCCATCGGCCCCATTCCCCACCGTTCGCGACCGCCGGTGCGGGAACGTCTCCGCGCTGCAAACCCCTTCACTCCACGGGTCCACAAAGGCCCCGCGTGCACGCACACACACACGCACTCAAGGTTTCGGCCGATGCGAAAACAAGAACTTCACGGCGCTGTCTGTCTCGCGAGCGCACAGGCCGCGCCTCATCACAAGCAGCACTTTCGTCCCACCGCAAACACAGCAACAAGGCGCTGCTTTCTTGCGCAACGCACTGAGTGCGAAACAAAAACAAGAAAGAAGCCAAGAACAAAACTTCGGGGCACGCACACCACGGCCGCCGCAGCCACAGCTGTGCCATGTGCGGGACGCGAGAACGTAGCCAGCGGCGCGGCAGTGATCGAAAACCGCGCACGAGGCTCGAAAGTGGCGAAAACGTTCATTCCGCACGAATGGACAGCATCGACGCCTATCCAGCGGCCTCACCAAAAAAACTTTCCTAGCGTCAGAGCCCGCGCTGACCACACAGCGACAGCTATGCACACCGCGTTGCCCCAACGGGCCCCGAGGCGAAGGCCACCTCAAACTTCCACCTTCCGCCGCCAGGAGTAAGGTTGGGCCAACGGCGCTGGTTGGGCACGACTACAGTGTACTAGAATAGGGGCAGTGTGCTCACTGCCGTATCCCTGCGCCGCGGCGCCACGGCGCACTCAGCGTCGACTGCTCAGGCGCCCGCCAGAGGCGCTGCCGCCAGTTTCTCCTAATAATCTTAATAGTCATGGCTAGGTGGCGTATGTCACCGCCCGATTTAAAGGGTTCAGCCTCATCCATCCATCCATCCATCCATCCTGAAAACTTCCCTTGCTTGGTATGGATCGAGTGCGTTCTGTTGGATCGCGACGTTGACCGTTCTACCTCAAGGGCTGCAGAAGATAGCGCCAACCTTTCCTTACTGAAAACAAACCACTTAATATCGACGTTGTCGGCTCTCGACTGCAAGTCCCGCCGGCGTTTTCAGCAGTATCCTCTGTGCTTGACGCTTTGTATACTCAATGTGCACTCTGAGTGAGTGAGAATGGCTAGCCGCCGTCGAAATTACTGTTTTGCACCCGAGTGCAGAACTGGCTACAGTCGCGTGAAAAATGCACCAAAGGCGTCTTTGCTCAGCGTTCCACGTGATGAAGAATGGCGAAAGTAATGGGAGAGGAACCTCAACCGTGCAGATAAGACACTGGAGGAATCTTGCGCGGTCTGTGAGTTACACTTCGAACCACGATTCATCATTAGGGACTTGTGCACCTTATATAATGCAAAGAGGTGTGCATTCCTCGTGACAATTGCCACTGCAATCAGAAAACGCTGTTCCCACGATTCTTCCGAATTTACCACAGTACCTGATGAAGACGACACCTAAGCCCAGGAATAAAAGGAAAAGGTGTGAAAGGGACGAAGCACCCGCGAAGAAAAGCCGAAGCGCACAAGACAGTAGCTATTCGGAGTTTTCACCGGCTGCTCCCGGCGCTTCCGGGATCATTCTTTATTTCGTTGTAAATAAACATTGGTATTGCATAAATGTACACCCGTGAGCAAAAGTATACGGACCAGGGATTACGCGATAAAGCCGTTGTTTCAACTACCGGCGAATGCAACTTGAAATTTAGGACTGCAGTCTAATCTTGGCATTGTGAGCTTTCCAGTGTACTCGTCAATTTCAATTTACGCATGTTTATTACGAAGAAATTGAGTTGTTTCAGTGACCTTGTGGTCCGTATACTTTTGCTCACGGGTGTACCTGGTATTTTCATCCTTTCGATTTCATATCGCATTAACGTTACGAAAGATGCAATACATAAATAACCAGCTAACCAGCTTAACTTGTGCAGCAGTGATACCTAAATATTTCGTGAATAGATGGGGCACCGTGAAAATGTCTAAGGCGCGGCACGCTTTACCTGCGAAAAAAAAATTAAGTCGTAGTTAAATTCGGCGCGGTGGTGCTGGAAACACCTATGTGCGGTCGTTGTGGCGAAACCAAACTGACCATTTAAATCAAATATCGATCAGCTGCAGAAAAAACTCGAGTGCCCATTCCGTGACTGCAGCGGTCGTATCAGGCCTTTAACAGAACAGCATATGAATAGCAAGGCTAGTTCATCCGTGCCTCCGGCTCAAAACAACGCCAACCCTATGTAGATCAGCCGGAACAATAGTAATTTATTTCACTGCACACTGCGAAGGTGCACCAAAAGCACTTTCGTGCGCTGCACGTCGTGCATTTTACTTTTATATGGTGAAAACAGCAACACCCGATAGCTGTTCTACCGCGACGCGTAGGAAAGTTTCAGGTGACGCTGCGAACCGCGCCACCTGTCGGCGGCGACACGAAGTGCGTCAAGCTCTGCCGCGTTGTGAGCGCACTAGGCACGACGGACAGGACGATATGTTATGTTAGGGTATAGTGCCTAGAATATACTTAGTTAGGGTGTAATGTAACGGGTTGACGAGACACGAACAAGAACGCAGCGAGAGCGTGATGCATGTAGTACACGCGCTGTGCCTGCTGTGACCTGAAATAACTATTGTTTATCAATTAATTAAGGCTGTATGTTGAGGTTTCTTTAATGTTACACCCGTGCTGGGTGTTCGCCGTATTTCTCCACGTTAATCCACATTTGCGCAAGGCATCCTGGCCACGCTGTACAAAACAGGTGCGGGTGCGACGACTGTTTTCACAACAAATCCATGCAAGGGCGGGGCCTCGCCTTGATGACATAGAGTTTCACACTATAAAACCTAGAGGGAAATGTGGCGCTGCTGCGCAGTGGTATGCAAGGGAATGCCCATGGAGGTAAAAAATACTTCCTCCATGGGAATGCCCATGGACGAAGGAAACCCAGGAGAGGCCCCGGCCAGCACGGACGTATTGGAGCGTGTATTGTAGCATGTGTATTAGAGAGAGTGTGGCGGAAGTCACGTGCTGTTTTTCGCAAAGGAGCACTGGGACGGGTACCCCAAACGTCAACGTTGCCATAGCAACCGCGCTCCTGAAGCTTTCGCTGCTGCTATCAGCCTCTGAAAAGTGAGATAAGATTTTTCCGCCGGTGTCTTTCTCACAGCACCTTTTGTTCGCGAATAAAGCTGACTTTGCATGGTGGCGTGTAAGCTTGAAAGTTGTATTTTGGGTCTGTGACTGTGAGTGTCAGCCAGCAACAAACACACTCAACAATGACGGCGCGGGTCTTCGTCGTCTTCTTCAACGTGCCGCGGAAAACACAGGAGCGCGTCTGCTTCACTAAAACTGCTACAGAAGTTCGTAGGCGTTGTTTTAATGCGCGTCGGCAGCACACATTTCCGGTGGCTGGCAACAGTGCAAGTTCAAAGTTCGCGCCCATCTGCTCCGGCGAGCTTCAGAACCCCTGATTAGTATATTCTAGTTCACTATACCCTGATTTAGATGGCGTAATAGTTCAGCGGAAATCCGCTAGGTGGAGATAAGTAATTAAAGGGAAACTGAGACATCCACCCAAATGTAGCAATTTGCTACAATGGAAACCCAACCGGGTTCCTCGAAAGAAAGCCACGCAGTTGAAGAAAAATTCGTCCTGGTCCGGGACTCGAACCCGGGACCACCGCCTTTCCGGGGCAGCCGCTCTACCATCTGAGCTAACCAGGCGGCTAGCAGATGGCAGGGCGAAGTCGAATTTGTCGACAACTTGAAACAAAGGCAAGTATATGACGTAATAGTTAAGCGGAAATCCGCTGAACTATTATCTAATTTAATTTAATTACTTATCTCCACCTAGAGGATTTCCGCTGAACTATTACGTCATATACTTGCCTTTGCTTCGAGTTGTCGACAAATTCGACTTCGCCCTGCCATCTGCTAGCCGCCTGGTTAGCTCAGATGGTAGAGCGGCTGCCCCGGAAAGGCGGTGGTCCCGGGTTCGAGTCCCGGACCAGGACGAATTTTTCTTCAACTGCGTGGCTTTCTTTCGAGGAACCCGGTTGGGTTTCCATTGTAGCAAATTGCTACATTTGGGTGGATGTCTCAGTTTCCCTTTAACCCCTGATTTAGAGTGTACTATATATTATAGAATACTTGGGTAGTGGAAAGAGCGGCGGGCAGCGCGTGAGGCACTTGATGTTAACGCTACCAGGTGGCGCCAGCGGCTCCTAACCGAGGATGTGGGATATTCTTCAATACGAAGGCATAGATGACGATTTCGTGGAGCTGCTGAGGGAGATATATCGAGACAACCAAGTACAAGTGGCATGGGAAGGCCGAAAAGGAAATGAAATGGTGGGAATTCACCAAGGATTGAAGCAAGGATGCCCTCTGTCACCATTGTTGTTCACGCTTTACGTCAAGGGCATAGAAAGACGACTGGAAAACAGCGAATTAGGTTTTGATTTATCCTACATGCGTAATGGACAAATGGTGCAACAGAAGATCCCTGGACTGATGTACGCAGACGGCATTGTGCTACTAGCGGACAATAAAAAAGATTTACAGATACTTGCGAATATCTGTGGGAACGCAGCGACAAATCTAGGCCTTAAGTTTAGCACAGAGAAATCAGGGATTATGATCTTTAATGAGCACACGAGTAACTTCGTGGTGTCAATTCAACAGCAAGTAATACCCATAGTGAAGCAATATAAGTACCTCGGCGTACACATAAACGAAGGAAAGAATTACTCAAGCAACCACCAAGATAATCTGAAAATAAAGGGGAAGCGGAATGCAGCATTAATGAAACACAGAGCACTGTGGGGCCACAATAAGTATGAGGTGGTGCGTGGAATCTGGAAAGGAGTAATGGTGCCAGCGCTAACATTCGCAAATGCCATTATATGCTTAAAATCGGATATATTGGCGGGTTTGGAAGTTAACCAAAGATCAGTAGGCCGGTTGGCTTTGGGAGCACACGGTAATACGACAAATGAGGCAGTGCATGGAGACATGGGTTGGGCCTCTTTTGAAGTCAGAGAAGCACAAAGCAAAATTAGTTTTGAAGAAAGGCTCAGGAACATGGATGAAAATAAATGGGCGGCTAAAGTGCACAAGTATCTCTACATGAAAAGCGTGGACACAGAATGGAGGAAGAGGTCAAGGAAGTTGGCAACCAAGTACAGGATAATCGAAACTGTAAATAGACAACCAGGGGTCATCAGAAAGAAAGTGAGAGAAATAGAGACCGTGAATTGGATGCAAAGAATGGAAACGAAAAGGACAATGGAGATTTACAAGAATGAGAAGAAAGAAATTAGAAGGGAAAATCTGTACGATAACACAAAGGGCAGTGCCTTGCTATTTGAGGCTCGAGCCGGTTGCCTAAGGACGAAAACATATCGGAACAAATATTCGGAATTAGATGAGACATGTGTATGCTGCAGTAAAGATCCAGAGACCACTCAGCACATCCTAATGGAATGCGACGGGATCCACCCAGCGAGAACCGTAGGTAACGTGCAACTCCCAGAAGCGCTTGGGTTTAAAGTGGAAGGAAACATAAACAGATCAGCCGTAGAGATCAGCAAGAGACGATTAGAGTACTGGTGGAAAAAAAGTAGGGAAAAGATGGATGCGACCTGATCTCTTAAAATCATAGGCAGCGGTACAAGGTAAATTTTTGAAAAAGAAAAATAATGATAGGTATACAAAAATGCAAGATAAAGAACATGTATAGTATACCTGATTAAATCAATCAGGCTAGGTGACTATTTGTCGCCGCCCCGTTTCAAAGGGGATGCCAATAGATCATCATCATCATCATCATCGAGCACCACTGGTGCAAGCGCTCGAAAGCGGTCAGGCAGCCGCAAGCACGGAAGTTTTCTTTTATTAGAGTTTTACCGGAATAGCGGGCGTACCGGAATAGCGGGATCGAAGTGCGCATGCGCAGAACGCTAACCGACCCATACCGTTTACCGTGCGCACGCTATTTACCGCGGTGTACGTAGTGTACGTAAAACATGGCGGCGGTCCCGGTCGCCCGCTTCGAACTGAATTTGGCGTTGTTTTTGTAGAATTCACTTCGTTCGTAGCAAATGACTGCGTAAACGGCTTTTGCTTAGTCTCATGTCGCTTCGCCGAGAGAGTGTTATGGCTAATCTTGAGGAATTTTCGAGATCGCTTCTCGTTTCGAACGCGCCTAAACCTAACGAGAGAAATTTTTTTCTGAGATCCGAGCGCCATCTGTCGCTAAAGTCGGGAGATAGGCGCGACGACGGCATATGGCCTCTGAGATTGGAGAATTTCGGAGGCTATGGTAGACAGCTTGTACTGCTTGTCTGTTTCGCTGCAGATCGGCGGACATGGCAAGTAAAAATACAACGCGCTGCTGGCTTCCATTGCGCTGCCTCTCGCACTTTCCGGATGCACACAAACATATCTTAGGTGCCCTATCTATGCGAAATTCAAAGCGTAATGGAATAGCGTCGCGCACGTAAACTACGCTATCACGCTATACTAAAACTCTCTTTCTGCAAAGTTCGTTTGCGGAACGGTAACGCTATTTCCCGTAACCCCGCTATTACGCTAACGCTAAACTAAAACTGTCTATTACTGCAGTTATGCGTAGTACTCGCGCTGCAAATGTCATTGCTAGCTTATGAGCGAATTAATCAAAGCAATATGGCTTCAGCAGGGCTAAGCTTTCGTCAGATTACCTCCGCTAAGCAGACGGCGCCAAGGGACGAAGTGCGTGAAGCTTCGCGCTTACAGTAAGAAGTCGTTTTAAGAGATCTTGCGTGGAACGGTGACGTCTGCGTCAATTTACTGGCGTGTTAATACGAACAGCCCCTGTGAGATGCACACATCACGTTCCGAGTGCACGGTCCGGGCACTTCGTACTCCCGCCAGTTCTCTTATCACAGGCACGCGCCTTTGCGGCACTAACAGACAGCATCGCCAATAATGCAGTGAAAACGTTGGAACTGTTCCAATTCGATCCCGCAACCGCGGGCTTAGCAGCGCAGCACCAAAGCCCCCTACGCCACCACGGCAGCGTAATGTTTTGGAGTATCCGGTCCCTGGAGTAGCCAACCTCTCCTCTTTTGTTACGGTTTTCTCTTGTTCCTCAAACACAAGACGAAGCTATCGTTTCATTTAATACTGAAGCATATAAAATGCAAAATTAAAGGAAAAAAACTTTTTACAGACCAACTGTTTATTTAAATCCGTTGGTTCAAGACATGTGCACCAGGCAGTGGCGCACCCACGGGAGGGGGGGGGGGGGGGGGAGTTCGGGGGTTGTAACCCCCCCCCCCCCCCTGAGGCCGAGTTAACCCACCCTTTTGTATAACCCCTTTTCTTTCCTTGCGCCTTTGAGTACTGAAACTAAGATGTAAGAGGCATAATCGTCTTCGAGTACGCACAAAGCGCATTTTTTTACAATTTCACGTGAAGAAATTGAAATTAGTGCTGTTTGTAGATGGTATTGGCAAACTGTCAACCCCCCCCCTCCTGGCAGAGATCCTGGGTGCGCTACTGGCACCAGGTATAATCACAACACAATTTGTTCAAAGCTGGTGTGCGTAAACTGTTCACACGATCGAAAGCTTAAAGGAACGGAGTAAGGTTCCCTGAAAACCAAGCAAGCACGCTCATGTGCAGCGGCCCCCGGCGCCGTCTTTGCGGTGCAAATTCCTATTCCACTGCTTTCGTTGGGCTTCGTCTTTCGGGGCTTTAAACAACGACAACGTCCGTTCATTTAGCTCACGAAATCCTGGGTACCGGCTCTTGCAACCTCATCTCCCAAATGTTGTCTCATACCCACTACGAAGGATTGGCCAATAATCAGGTGATTTCAACTATGTTTATTAGAATTTAAACAAAAACTAAATTTGTATAGCAGCAATTAGAAAAATACCATAAAGAATTTTAAGATAAAATAATTTTGACATAATTTGGGCAACTCTGGAAATGAAGAGGCTGATCGCCTGGCTTCAAGTTGTACCCACCACGAATGTGACTGCCCTGACATTTCCTGCATGCTTGAAAACGCTCGTCTTCTGACACGCCGACACCTCCTAAAGCAGCACCTAGACCGGCGTGTTGCAGACGGATCGTTCCCTCCCCGTGTTAGTAGTCGAGGCTTACCCCGTCGTGCTAGAGCACTGCTATAGGCTCCGTACAGTGAACAGGCGGCGCTGCTGCGCAGCAGCGGTGGCGCGATGCTCAGCGTCGCATGTGGCGGGCGGCGCGAACCTGGGAAGGGGGGAAGACAGCGAGATTTCGGAACTACGTATACACGCCTCCGAAAGCCGCACGTATATCCGCGATCCGCTTTCTTTTTTTGTGCGTGTGTGTACGTGAAAGTACAAGCGTGGCCCTCTGTGATGGCACAAATAGTTTTTGCGGGGTTCAGGCCTATTAAAGGAATAGACGATTACTTTCACGGTGCAGCGTTAACCAGCGGAGACAAGCTCTACGCTGCTTCGCATGTTGCTTGTGTGAAAGACGGCGTGGACGTTCACGCGAAGTGCCATTCGCAACAGGGAAAGCAAGTATACGACGTCATCCTTCACGTGAGTTAAGCTTACTGTTATACTAAAATTGAAGTCACTAAACTGGCACCATGAAAACGTGACACCCTGAAACCGATTTTTAATCGACGCCTCACTGTTGGCAATGCATGCCTCATTTCGCTCCGGCGCGTTGTACGCCGCGGCCTATCATTTGATGCCCCTGTCACACTGTTACTTTAGATTGTCATACAGCTCGATCTGGACCGCGTGCAGCTACACGCTCACTCGTAGGCTGTCGTCAGCACATTCATGTCGAGTGAGCTAAACGATTCGGATTGTTGGATCGTGTGGCAGTGACCATGCTATCCTCGTTGACTCGTTTGGGACCCAGTCGGAGCCACCTGCTGCGCTGATAAACGAGATTTATTAACTAGGCGATCTTAATTTACATGACGCGAATGTTCGTTCTTCATCATGTACAATGATCGAGGCTCATTAGGCCCCTTTCACGAGATACGATATTGCATGCGAATTCCTTTCCTTGCATACGCGCTTTGCTTTTACAATGATACATCGCAAATGTATATCACAAGAAAAATCGCACCATGTGAAACCGCGCCTCTCAAGCGCCAGCGGCCGAAACGAGGATCGTCGAGTTAGTGCTCGCCAGCTCAAAATAGGCTTCCTTGGCATAAAATATTGCTCATCGCACATGCCAGTGCTATGCTGATCATACCGAATGCTAAGACAACGGCAAGCAGTCGTCAAATCAGCAAAGTCGTGACAAATTTCTTTTAAATGTTCAGCAGCTGGCCATGGCCGCTGGCGTCGCACAACGAGCTGTGAAACGCACATGTGTAGCACGCTTTACAGAACAAAACCTTGTCACAAATATCAAAGAAGCTGACTTACTTTACTCTCCTCACAGCTGCGACCCATTTCTTTCGCCGTTCGATCTCATAAGATTTGCCAGGAAACCTGTACAACTTTATCCCGGGCTGGCCTTCGTGGTTGTGACAGCCCTTTACGCAGCAGTATCACCGGTTCCACTTGCCTTTTTTTTTTTTTTTTCACCTCCGACGCTTGTCGATGAAGCGCATGCCATTGCACCGTCGCAAGACGTATAAAAAAATAAGGAGGCTGGTGAACAAAGCAAAACGGCTTCAACCGTGGCCGAGACTAAATGTAGCGCGCGGGAAAGAACACTCATCGAGCCGGCCGAGCTGCGGCGCCCACTTCCCAACACTGTTGCGTCGCTGCGCCAGATGGCGCCAGAGCAGCCGCAAACTCGACTGTACGGAGCCTATATAAGTTAAGGGTTGGGTCTGTGTTGGTGCGCGAACGCCTATACCGACAAGGACGTGTGGACAGCCCGTCGTGTACATTTTGTGGCTCCTGTGAGACACTTGAACATCTCGTTTTAGAGTGTCCCGCATTCGTTGAGCAACGCGCATTGCTAATTAAGGAATATGGACTTATTGGACTGCAATGTGCGACCCTTGACGATTGCCTCTTTCCAAGAGGGTGCGCTTCCCGACGTGACCAGGCCCATCGAGCCTTGCTAACTTTTCTTAAGGACATTGACTTGGCCTCCCGTTTATAGACATTATTTGTATTTTGTTTTGTTCTGTCTGTGTCCCCGTCATTTCTTCATTTCCTCTTTCCTCATGTTTTCATTTTCTCTATTCCCTCCTCCTGAAAGAGTAGGCAGGCGTTGTGCCCCTCTCTGTGGCAGTTGTCAGCTTGCTCTCTCCCTATTTCCTTCGTGTCCTTGTATTATATGTACACAAACCAAATAATAATAATAATAAAGTTAAACAATAGGAATAATTCATAATTCTAGAAATCCAGCAAGGTGCTCTTTTTGTGCCTCTTATGAAATTGTAAACTCCAAGAAAAGCATCCTTGTGGCTTTGTCCCAGTGAAGTCACCCCAAAAAGAGAGAATCGGTGGCGAATTTAATCTTTCGAAATGGAATTTCTAAGTGTGTTATGAGTCTTAAAATTCGGCGGCACAAGAGGAAAGAATAAGTGATCAATGGATTCAGGTACTTTGCAAAAAGAACAGAGGTGACACAGCGAGACGAGACCTGTGTAAGTAAAAATTTAGAGGCGGTATACGGCATCTCAATTTTGTAAAGGAAACTGACACCGATTATTGTTCTACGGTAAACAAAGTGGAAATCGGAAGACGGCGTTAAAATAGATTTTGCGGAACTTTGCGATAGCGCAAGAAAATCTAACGTGTCGGAAACGTGGTAAAAGAAGGAGAAACTGTGTCCAGAACCTCACTGACAGCCGCTACTGCGGCCGCGATCTCCTCGATGATGATTTATTGGCATCCCCTTTGAAACGGGGCGGCGACAAATAGTCACCTAGCCTGCTTGATTTAATCAGGTATACTATAGATGTTCTTTATCTAGCATTTTTGTATACCCTCTCATTTTTTTTTTCTTTTTCAAAAATTTACCTTGTACCGCTGCCTATGATTTTAAGAGATCAGGTCGTATCCATCTTTTCCCTGCTTTTTTTCCACCAGTACTCTAATCGTCTCTTGCTGATCTCTACGGCTGATCTGTTTATGTTTCCTTCCACTTTAAACCCAAGCGCTTCTGGGAGTTGCACGTTACCTACGGTTCTCGCTGAGTGGATCCCGTGGCATTCCATCAGAATGTGCTGAGTGGTTTCTGGATCTTTACTGCAGCATACACGATGATGATGGTGATGATTTATTTGCATCCCCTTTGAAACGGGGCGGCGACAAATAGTCACCTAGCCTGCTTGATTTAATCAGGTATACTATACATGTTCTTTATCTAGCATTTTTGTATACCTCTCATTACTTTTCTTTTTCAAAAATTTACCTTGTACCGCTGCCTATGATTTTAAGAGATCAGGTCGTATCCATCTTTTCCCTGCTTTTTTTCCACCAGTACTCTAATCGTCTCTTGCTGATCTCTACGGCTGATCTGTTTATGTTTCCTTCCACTTTAAACCCAAGCGCTTCTGGGAGTTGCACGTTACCTACGGTTCTCGCTGGGTGGATCCCGTCGCATTCCATTAGGATGTGCTGAGTGGTCTCTGGATCTGGACACATGTCTCATCGCCAGCGCCACGCGCGGCGGTTAACAGAAGTGGCAACAGCTCTTCCATAAGCCGCGCCGCGCGCTCTTTCCACTACCCAAGGTATTCTAGTACACTGTACCTGATTGGAGGCGCAGAGGTAGGGTGGCTCTGAAGCGCAGCTCTGAAGCATTTATGTAAAGAGCACAGGGGCAGACTTTCTCATTTTTTAAATTAAAGTCACAATTAGCTTGCATGCGCGGTTCTAATCATGACTGAAACCGAAAAATAAGAGTTCAGTAATTTTTACGTTTATAAAAAAAATTTCTGAGGATTGGGTCATGTCGTGGTAACCAGAACAATACTCCACAAACACCGAAATAAATCGGTGCCAGGGTAACTCTGAATCGGTAACCAGAACATTGATAACCCCATCTTCAAAAATGCGAATCAAGTCAAGTCAATTGTCTAGTGTTGCGCACTAACCGCAACTGAAAACAAGTCGTTCTGCCGGGTTGAGTCCCTGGTTAAAATTACTACTGCGTTTTTCAATGATAAATCTACGCGCAGAGCGAAACATTAAGAAACAGTCGATACATCCTTCAGATAGCCATGGGAGTAGCCGTCTTCATGATGATGTAACCTTTTGAGGTACTTTTCGATCACCTTCTGTCGGTCAGAAGGCTCGCTCATTGTTGCATTCCGCGCTTTCACAAGCGAAACAAAAAAACGCACGCCGCGAATATGATACGCGCTAACTTCTCGCTCACATGGAATGAGCTTATCTAGGGTTCCCTCCTCCGCCGCCGTGGAGGGTGGAGTCATTCTGTGAAGGGGTGAATGCCGCCTTTCGACCGGCGGCCGCCATTGCGCACCCCACGCATTGTCGCGGCTGGTTGAGTGAGACACGTGTGCGGCGTCTTCTAGGGCAAAATGCCCGGGTGTTGCGTGCCACAGTGCACAAACCATTCGCGAAATGGCTGGAAGATGTTCAGATTTCCGAAAGATCCGAAGAGGCGACTCCTGTGGCTGGTAAAGATCAGGAGCAACAAGTGGCAACCCACGGACCGTTCCTGTTTGTGCAGCATAATCTTCTGATTATGAACTGTACCTGATTGGAGGCGCAGAGGTAGGGTGGCTCTGAAGCGCAGCTCTGAAGCATTTATGTAAATAGCACAGGGGCAGACTTTCTCATTTTTTTAAAGTCACAATTAGCTTGCATGCTGAATTTCTGAATTGTATTGAATGCCCTTTCTGTGTTTGGGGAGTTAAAGCTGTGTGACACGGGCACTTTTGGTCGCGATCGAGCCTGATCCTGATCGAATTTCTCGATCCTGATCAGCTGTCTTGCGCAAGCTGCAGAAGGAAGCCGATCATTGTTGAGAAATCAGATCCCGATCGGGCTTAATCGCAATCACCAGTGCATCGTGTATAATAGTCGTTAATTTGCACGCTATTTCCCGTAGCGTTTGTCCGTATTGTAGTCTTGATATCTGGCATGTAAACGTGCGTGTTTAACTCGTTCGTTTCTGGATAGCACAAAATGCGCTGTTCTTAAACGCTTGTTGTGCATGAGCTGCAAGTGCGTAAAGATCTGCGCCTACGTTGTGCGCTTTTAAATGCGAACCTTGAGCGTATCTAATCTATCTATCTATCTATCTATCTATCTATCTATCTATCTATCTATCTATCTATCTATCTATCTATCTATCTATCTATCTATCTATCTATCTATCTATCTATCTATCTATCTATCTATCTATCTATCTATCTATCTATCTATCTATCTATCTATCTATCTATCTATCTATCTATCTATCTATCTATCTATCTATCTATCTATCTATCTATCTATCTAGCCGCCTACGACTTTGTGCTCTCCTGGCCGTTTCGTTAATGACATCAACAATCTACGACATGAAAATCGCTATATGTATTGAATGCATTTCGTTTCCTCTACGTTGAGAAGCCGTGTGACCGCTTTATATTAACGATATCGATGACCGGCCGCTTTATAACAATTACCGGTTTACGCTATATTGCTGCGGAAAACATGCTCAACAAGGTTTCATAGTCAATGCCTGCATGAGAGCCATGATTTAATGCCACAAAAGCCATATGTAGAGCACCACATCATCTCACATGTATTCAACAATTTTTCCCCATCAGCACATTTACAGGACGGTAAACGAAACAAAAAAAAAAAAAAAATTCAGAATACCCTGCGTTGCAGCATGCAGTCCGTAAATGGGGTAGCTGATGAGTGATGACTGATTCGAAAACACGAATGTTTTTTTTTTTTTTTACAATTTCGTTGAAGGCACAAAACACAGACACAACGAAATGCGATGGGACTCTGTGTGTGTGTGTGTGTGTGTGTGTGTGTGTGTGTGTGTTGTGTGTGTGTGTGTGTGTGGTGTGTGTGTGTGTGTTGTGTGTGTGTGTGTGTGTGTGTGTGTGTGTGTGTGTGTGTGTGTGTGTGTGTGTGGTGTGTGTGTGTGTGTGGTGTGTGTGTGTTGTGTGTGTGTGTGTGTGTGTGTGTGTGTGTGTGTGTGGTGTGTGTTGTGTGTGTGTGTGTGTGTGTGTGTGTGTGTGTGTGTGTGTGTGTGTGTGTGTGTGTGTGTGTGTGTGTGTGTGTGTGTGTGTGTGTGTGTGTGTGTGTGTGTGTGTGTGTGTGTGTGTGTGTGTGTGTGTGTGTGTGTGTGGTGTGTGTGTGTTTCGCACGTTCAACCAATATATAGCCCAACAAGACGCGTTTTTCAGGTGTTTACGCAGCTGGCTTGGATAGTAGCCTTCCGCTGCCAGTGAGACCGGCTGCAAATTCCGCTCTAAAAATAAATATTACAGAACGTAAATCGGAGACCTTCACACTGCCGATGCGAAAACTTTGTGTTCTCGTCATATCGTTAAAGTGTCACACGTTTTACATAACGAACTTTATGTGCAGCTGCGCAAAGTACTGCTTGCTGCATCGTAATGGCGGACGCCGTAGCAGACGAGGCGGTTGTCTCCACCCTCCACGGCGGCGGAGGGGGGCGCACGCATCGAGGAACCCTTAAAGCCCATAAAGGTGCTTTAGGAACCCTAAGCTTATCTAGGGTGCCTCGAGGCACCCTAAGCTTATCCGAACTGAGGCGCCGCACATCGACCGCGCCGCCAAACAGAGAGGGAAAAAAAAAAAGAATATGGTGATACGGTCACGTCATCAAGGCGAGGCCCCGCCCCTGCGCGGATTTGTTGTGAAAACAGTCGCACCCGCTTTTCGCGCTCAAGCGAGGGTCGTCTGCTACGCGCTGTAGTTTTTTGCGTTCAGTTTCCACGCAAAGCACCCTAAGTCTATTTATCTTGAACAATGTGGTGCTGCATGGAGCTTACCCATCTTTGAGCGTTGTCTTGGTGCTTGGGCAGCAAGAGAATGCAAAAACTAACGCGTCAAACTCATCAGCGCGGACTAGCTCCGGTGCTAGAGTTCGGGAACGGTAATGCGATAAGTGTGCGTGCGTAGAAACGCCCTAAACGAGCCCGCCAGGGAATGAACGAAAAAAACGGTATTCGCATGGGTACGCGGGCAAGAGCACCATGCTTGCAAGAATAAAAGTGACGAAAAAAAGTAAATTACTTGCGAAGTCAAGTGAAATTGTTACGCACGTGTAGGGACCGCTTCGCTCACCACTACGCGCTTTTCACTCACGGTCAGTAGTGGTTGAGAGCCATATGCTGCGTCGTATTTATTCATGAATTTTTTAGCCTCGACAATACTTTATTATGAACAGAGCGCAGAGAAGGTGTAAGGGAAACAAGAGAAGGAGCAGAGACGGCCCTAACGCAGCAATATTGTTGGCCTATTTCGCTTCAGAGATAGCGTACGCGAACAATTCTTGCTGTACTCTATCGCTTCAATGCAAACTTCGCGCACGATGTACCTTAAAGTTCACGGTGAGCGAAGCTTGTTTAAAATTCAGACATTTGAAAGAAAACCCATTTCAGCCAATACATAAACAAATATATAAAAAAGGTAAACAAATATATATTTTTCAACATTGAAATTAATAGGTAGCTACTACTGGCCTAACCATTTACTCATTTGTTATGCAAAAGTTATTGCTGCAATAACCTTGTTTTAATAATCCGTGAATACTCTCTGAAATTACCAACAAGTAACTTCTCGTGATATCACAGTTATTGCTTAACGTGTGATTTTTTACGTAAACACAAGCATTCATGACGCGTGAGGATGTTTGTGATACCCGCCGCGGTTGCTCAGTTAGCTAAGGCGTTGCGCTGCTGAGCACGAGATCGCGGGATCGAATCCCGGCCGCATTTCGATGGAGGCGAAATGCAAAAACGCCCGCGGGTGCTTGCGTTGTAGTGCACGTTAAAGAACCCCAGGTGGGCAAAATTAATCCGGAGCCCTCCACTACGGCGTGCCTCATAATCAGAACTGGTTTTGGCACGTAAAACTCCAGAAAAGAAGAAGAAGAGGATGTTTGTGCTTGCATTATATTGAGTGGAAAATCATCTTGAAAATTACTGTCTTTGATGCGCTACAAATATCGCTATTGATTTTACATATCCCTAAAATAGTTACCTTCAATCAGTAAAACATGAAACGTTTATGTTCTGGTGATTAGTTGCCTCTTTTGTTACGTAACTACAAGTACGTAGTTATTTATCAGTAAGTATATTTGCTGTGTGCAAACCAGTGAGCATACGCAACAAATAATCCTAAAGTTACTTTCATGCTAAAATTCGCTTAGTGTTTGCGCTCTTGCAACACAGGAAGGTGGAAGACGAGTTGCACATCCGTAAAGCATCACGTTCGTTTTCTGACGTTCGCTCGTAATTATGAAATGAGGCGTACGTACACAATGTTGCACTGTTAGCGTTTCATTTATTTTGGTTTGTCTTGTTTTTTGCTGCGTATATTTCTCGCGTACCCTTTACCTACACGCCGTGGTAGCTTAGTGGCTTTGGTAGGTTGGACTGCTAAGCTCGAGGACGCGGATTCGATTCCCGGTCACGGTGGTTTACATTTCGATGGAGGGAAAATGCATAAAACACCCGTGTACATAGATATTATAGGTGCACGTTAAAGACCCCCAGGTGGTCGAAATTACCGGAGCCCTCCAATACGGCGTCTCAGCCATATTGTGAGTTTTGGATGTAAAACCCCGGAATTTATAATTACTATTGTTACGAGACTGCGCGCAATGGGACAAAGATAACGTTGACCATTGGGGTGAAGAAGACGACGATTGAAGAGATTGTCTTTCCGCCATCTTGGCAGTGCTACAGCTCGCTGTATATATTTTGTAAATATATTTTCATTTATACCATTTCCCGTGGCATTTTGGTGGAGGTGCTGGGGTACTACTCGAGACGGAACTCCGCAGCGGAAGTGTTACACCATGTCAACAGGCGGGAGTATTGCGTCAACCGCAACACCGGCACCAGTGATCTCGATCCAACCCCGCGACCCAGGCTCTTTTTGCGGCAATGACAACGCCGACGTTGATGACCGGATTGGGAGCGCGTCGCAACGAACAATCGGTGGGACCCGACACTCGCTAATGTCGGTTTCTACCTCAGTGGGACAGCGCCACTGAGGTAGAAACCAGAGCGCCGCTTCGAAAGATCTCTATTGTCGCGCCCAATCTCCCACGGAGTCGTATACGTGTCGTACATCCTTGACGTTATCGCCCTTTGCCGCCGAGGTGATGCCACCATGGCCACGGCCGCTGGATAAAAAAGGTGCGGCCTGCCACGTCGGGCGCGTTGTGCGAATGTGACAGCCGTAGCACAGACGTAGTTGCATTGTCGGCCGCTTGGCTGGGCCGAACGGCGCCAGTGACTCTACGCTAGTAAAGCCCCTATATAGGGGCTTTATACGCTAGTCATCGGCGATGGAACGCGCCGTCGGCTGGCACGCGCGACGGCGTTCCAAGCGCGTTCCTGACGCATTTGCTATGCCGATGAACAGACAACAGCCCCCGACGTGTGGCGCCGCGGCGGATCACACCGTTTTCGATGCACACGGCAGGCCGCACCTTTCCTTTTTTTTTTTTTTTTTTATCCAGCGGCCGTGCCATGACCGAGGCGGACAAAGTAAGTCACGTCCTGAAAGGCATTGCTGATGATGCTTTCAACTTGCTGGTCTTTAAGGACTGCTCGACCGTTGAAGACATTATCAAGGAATGCCGGCGTTTTGAAGCACTGAAGAGTCGCCGCATCGCCCAACAATTCATGCGACTTCCTAACACGGCCGCTACATCATCCTGCGCGGACGTTCAGCCGCCCAATCAGCAACCGACCACCGATAACCTTGTCCGCGTCGACCGTCGTGAAATTGAGGCGGCGTCACCACCTTCCTATTTCGCACGCCCTTCTGACGATTCCCGACCGACAGTCTCTTTAATCGAAGCCGTCGTGAAGGAAGAGCTGGCTATAACGTACGACTCCAGCCTGTTGCCTCCCTTCCTCATCCTCGGGTCAGTTCTGTTCTTCCGCCTCACAGAAATACAGCAACGTTGCGCCGCTATCGTGATCCGGCCCAGTGGAGAACCCAGGACGATAAGCCCATATGTTTTCATTGCCACGGCGTTGGACGTATTTCCCGTCACTGACGGTATCGCCAACCGTCCTCCCCTCGCTCATTTTTTTTTTTTTTTGACATTCGCCGCGAGGACAATCGGTCCTTGCGGTTTCCCGCTCCTGCAGTGGGGCCCTGGAAGAGGGGCTCCACCCACAGTAACCAAGCACGATCTTTATTCAAATAAAGCGCAAGACACACGGTGCGATTTTGCGTGCGATCCGTCGTACGACGCGTCGGAGTCCGACTTGCCGCATACGACGATTCGGGACACATGGTACGAACGACGTGCGGTGCGTAGCTCCGCCCACAAGCGGCGGCCCTGCATGGACGCTCGGAATACTGCGGAACTTCGCAAAGTGAAAACAAACGTCTTTGCACAGTTCTCTAGTTTCGCACAAACGATCACAATAAAAACTGGTCTGTGCGAGCAGCGTAGACGTGTTTCCGCAAGGCCGCGTCTGCAGTGTGGGCGCCGTCGATGGCTAGGAGCTGCCAGGCCTAGCTCGCTGGGCCGTCGAATCCGAGACCGGTGTCGCTTGCGACACGACCGCTTGTAGCTCGTAATAAACCTCCTACGTCGGTCAGCACAACGTGCACACAGTTATGTCGCGCTTAAATGGCGATACATTTGATTTTATCGGCGCGGACAAAAGCGAACGATCAAGCCAGGCGAGCTTGCGATCGCTGGGAGACGGTATATAGGCCTAGCTCGCTGGCCGTCGGATCCGGGGTCGACAGCCCTTGCGATCCGTCCGCAGCTCGTTATAAAGCGCCCATATTCGTCAACGCAATCAACGTCTGAACATTTATGTCGCTCATAAGTGACAATACAATTAGTTTTCCCGACGCCGTTGGTAGCGATGAGAAAACACGCCAGTCAGGCGAGCCGCTTCGCATAGACGACTGTTGCGGCGTCTGCGCTGACCGCTTCCGAATCGATACCACGTCAAAGATTTACTACTTAGCGCAACGTTTTATAACATACACAACTTTGAGTTCACTTCATCCTATAGGTTATTTCGTGTCAGAAAAAAAGTGTACCCGATTTTTGTGACGCTGTCAGCGGCAAAGAGGCCAGCATCTCGACCGGGAAAAAAAAATGTCACAGTTTCGCCCTAAGGGCGAAGCAATGAATGCGATAGCAACACAGCAATGTCATACGAAGTAAGGTGAGCGGCTTTGGTAGCAATATCAATTGTAGTAAACATGAGCTGATTAAGTAAGCAGGTGTGCTGCGGCGTAAGTAGACCGACATGAAGAGAGACTCGATGACCACGAGAAGGCGCGTGTGAAACGGTGGTGTTGATGAGAAGCGCTTCCCGTGGGCAGCGCGTGCGAAGGGACACACCTGTAGTGCTGCACTACCGATCCGGGCAGCATTGCATGTGTAGCGTGCGTTAGAAGATTTGGCCCGACTATTACTAACTGAATGAACAAGCGTGGTGTGAGCGCGCACAAACAAACATAAAGAGATCACACTGAATGACTGCAGACAACGGCTGTCAAAACGCTGGCAGCGAGCCCATACG
Organism: Dermacentor silvarum; assembly: GCF_013339745.2. Taxonomy (NCBI): domain Eukaryota; kingdom Metazoa; phylum Arthropoda; class Arachnida; order Ixodida; family Ixodidae; genus Dermacentor; species Dermacentor silvarum. The sequence continues at coordinate 7,369,924 of NC_051160.1, forward strand.
CCGCAGCGGGCGAAGGTACGTGCGGTCTATCGCTTCAACGGAAACTGAGCGGCGAATGGAAGGCGCATAAAGGTCAGAGCCGTGTGGAGAGAAGAGGCGAGCGACGAGCGCGGTTGTTGACAGCGTAGAAGTGCCCCCCCCCCCCCCCCCGCGCGCTCCCTCCGGCGCTGGCTTCCCGCTTCCTTGCTTGCGCGTGGGTGATTGAGTGCGTTCGCTCTCCGTGATAGCGCGCGACCCCACACGCTTCCGCTCGGGCATACGGCGCGCGGCGAAGATTTTATCTATAGGGAACCTCACGGCGACGGCGACGGCGACGGCAGAAATCCGGTTGAAGTGTCCATATAATTGCTATCGCAATAAAAAAAAAGCACCGGGACGATCGGAGCACTTGCTCGCCGGCCCCGCCCCGCCGGCTCTACCACGTCACCATGACGTACACGCTGGCGGCGCTGTCATTGGCCGCGGCCGTCCGACCGATCGGGGAGTCGTACGACTATATCCAACATGTTGGTCGCATGCGGCGGCGGCGGCGATCCGCCGCCGCATGCAGCAGAATACGTTGAGAACTTGTTATGTGCGGTGGCCGATGCCGCGCGTCGTACGACGGATCGCACGCAAAATCGCATCGTGTGTCTCGCCCTTAAAAAGTTGTTTCTCTCTCTCTTCCCGCTCGTAACAACTCACCGCTCCGAGACGCTCCTGTACCAACCCGCAGCTCCAGCCGTTCACCTTCTCCGCACGATCGTCGTTCCCGGTCCCTTCTGCCCCGCCGCTATTCATCGCCGCACCCCTCTGACCGCTCTTCCCAGGAAAATTGAGCAGTGCAGCTCCCGGAGGAGACGCTGCATTAGACCCACGACCTGCAAAGCCTCTTTTAACCTTGCCCGCGCACGTAAACCAACTTGCCGTAAAAGTGGATGGCCTACCCGTTACTGCCCTTATCGACACCGGTGCACATATTTGTATCATGAGCTCTGATCTCCGTGAACGCTTACACAAAGTGATAACACCTGAAGAGTCATGCGTGTCGCTGACGGCGGAACTCCGGCCGTGCTTGGAATGTGCACCGCACGCGTGAGCGTCGCTGGCCGCCACACTTCCGTGTTATTTCATATTCTTCGCCACTGCCCTCATGACGTAATCCTTGGACTCAATTTCTTGACTGACCACATCACTGTAATTGACTGCTCGGCCGGTGTCGTTCAACTTTACTTCCCCGCTTCACTAGACGCTCCTGACGTAGTCCAGAGCCAGCTCTCTTGTGCCGAGTTTGTTCGTTTGCCGCCCCAAGCACTCACCTGTCGCTGTACCTTGCCCCAGTGTACCGGATGGTGACTATGTGATTACTCCGTCTACCAGTGTCCTTTTGTCGCACAACATTTCCTTTCCCCACACTGTTGTGACTGTTGCGACCAACCAGACTTGCCTGCCCCTCTTGAACTTCGGACTCTGTCCTCAAGTTCTTCCCCAAGGCATAGTTTTGGCCACCCTGTCACCATCAGATGAGTGCCAGATTTCATCACTGTCACCTGATCCTACGTCAGCAATTTTGTCCGCCGATGCGCCCACTTCTCCGTCGGTACAGAGCGCTATCACAAAGATGATTGCCCCGGACCTTCTGCCCTCCCAAGTAGACGACCTCCGTCATTTGCTCATCACATACTCCGACATCTTCGGCTTTGACGGCCGTCCCTTAGGTCAAACCTCTCTCGTCAAACATCGCATACATACTGGCGATGCGCCTCCGATTCACCGGCGACCTTATCGCGTGTCACCATCCGAGCGCCAAGTTATTCAACAAGAGGTTGACAAGATGCTTTCAAAAGGCATTATTGAGCCGTCCGCGAGTCCATGGGCTTCCCCTGTTGTCTTAGTTAAAAAGAAAGACAACAGTTGGCGATTTTGCGTTGATTATCGGCATCTCAATAAGATCACCAAGAAGGATGTATATCCTCTTCCACGAATTGATGACGCTCTAGATTGCCTTCACGGCGCGATCTATTTTTCATCCATCGACCTCTGGTTACTGGCAGATCGCCGTGGACGACAGGGACCGTGAAAAGACAGCATTTGTTACAGCTGACGGCCTCTATCAGTTCAAAGTTATGCCATTTGGCTTGTGGAATGCCCCGGCCACATTCAAACGAATGATGGACACGCTGTTGCACAGCTTTAAATGGTCTATCTGCCTGCATGTGCTACCTGGACGACGTGATCGTGTTCTCCCCGACATCTGCCACACACCTCACACGTCTTTCATCCATCCTGTCGGTGTTTCGTGCGGCTGGGCTACAACTTAATTCTTCGAAATGCCTCTTCGGTCGCCGCCAAATTACCATCCTCGGGCATCTCGTAGATTCAACTGGCGTCCGTCCCGACACCGCCAAGGTTCGTGCTGTCATCGAGTTCCCTGTACCAACTTGTGCCAAGGATGTTCGGAGCTTTGTGGGCTTGTGCTCGTATTTCCGCCGCTTTGTCAGAAATTTTGCAGACATAGCCCGTCCACTAACAGATCTTCTCAGGAAAGACGCTCCGTTTTCGTGGGGTTTAGCTCAAGCTACAGCTTTTTCACACCTTATCACGCTACTCACTACCCCGCCCATTCTCGCCCACTTTGATCCCAATGCTCTAATTGAAATACGCACAGACGCGAGTGGCTATGGCATTGGTGCTGTTTTAGCCCAATGCCAACGTGGCTGTGGTCGAGTTATTGCGTACGCCAGCCGGCTTCTTTCCCCTGCCGAGCGTAATTATTCCATTACCGAGCGTGAGTGCCTCACTCATGTTTGGGCAGTTAGCAAATTTCGCCCCTACTTATACGGGCGGCCTCTAACTGTTAACACTGACTACCACGCTCTGTGCTGGCTTTCGAGCCTTAAGGACCCCACTAGGCGTCTAGGTCGCTGGGCTCTGCGTCTCCAGGAATTCACGTACACTGTGGTGTACAAGTCTGGCCGACTACACCAGGACGCCGACTGCTTGTCTCGACACCCCGTTGATGCCCCCGAAGCTACCACGGAGGATACACCGCCCGGCCTTTTCTCGCTCTCCGCTTTCAGCCCCATTGGTGACGAGCAACGGCGGGACACGTCTCTAAATGATCTCATCAACCGCCTGCAGTCTGGCTCGTCGGACCGGTCACTTCGCCTGTTTATCATTGTAAACGGCACATTATATTGCCATAACATGCACCCCGAGGGACAGGAACTACTACTCGTCGTTCCCGCACATCTTCGGACGACCGTACTCGAGCAACTGCACGATGTCCCAACAGCCGGCCACCTTGGTGTTTCCAGGACGTATGACCGTGTACGGCGGCGCTTTTTCTGGCCCGGTCTCTACCGTTCTGTTCAACGTTATGTCGCTGCCTGCGCATCGTGCCAACGCCGGAAAAGGCCATCTTTTCCTCCAGCTGGGCTCCTGATGCCTATTGACATACCCGCTGAGCCATTTTTTCGTGTTGGCCTCGACCTTCTCGGCCCCTTTCCTCTCTCCGCCGCTGTCAATAAATGGATTGCCGTTGCTACGGATTATGCGACCCGTTACGCTATCACAAGACCTCTCCCGACCAGTTGCGCTACAGACATCGCCGACTTCTTGGTGCAAGACATAATTTTACATCACGGCGCTCCTCGTCAGCTTCTCACCGATCGGGCTCGCTACTTCTGATCTGAAGTCATTGGAGACTTACTTCGTTCTTGTGCCACCAAACACAAACTTACGACTGCGTACCACCCCCAAACGAACGGTCTTACTGAACGTCTGAATCGCGCGCACTATCACTGATATGCTCTCTATGTATGTTTCGTCTGATCACCATGACTGGGACACTGCGCTACCTTTTATCACCTTTGCGTATAACTCCTCACGCCATGACACCGCCGGCTACTCTCCCTTCTATCTTCTATGCGGACGAGAACCAACGCTCCCTTTTGACACACTTATTTCGACCCCTGCCGCAATGCCTACTGAATACGCGCGCGACGCCATTGCTACAGCAGAAAAGGCACGTCACATTGCCCGTCTTCGCCTCTCTGCGTCGCAGTCACGATTGTTGTACGACGCCCACCACCGGGACGCCCGCTTCAGTGCGGGTGATCTTGTCCTTGTCTGGTCCCCGTCTCGGCGTGTTAGCCTTTCTGAAAAACTACTTTGGAGATACTCTGGCCCCTATCACGTCCTGCGACAATTGACAGAATTGACGAAATAGCCCCGCTCGATCCTACCAAGTCTTCTCCTTCCTCAGACGTCGTGCACGTGGCCCGCCTCAAGCCATACCTCGCGCCCACCACCATGTCTTAGGCGCCGGGTCGGCGCTTTTCCGGCCGGAGGTTAATGTTACGAGACTGCGAGCAATGGGACAAAGATGACGTTGACCACTGGGGTGAAGAAGACGACGATTGAAGAGATTGTCTTTCCGCCATCTTGGCAGTGCTACAACTCGCTGTATAATTTTGTAAATATATTTTCATTTATACCGTTTCCCATGGCACTATTATTATTACCCTTTACCTATGCTATCAGTTCTTCATGAAATATGGGTGAGTTCGACACGTTGAGATCGAGATTGGCATTCAACACGTTCTTATCGTCACACTCACACCATCAGAGGGATTTCTGGCCCAAAATGCGGGTTTACACCACACGTCATATTGTTGTCGTTAATCGCGACGTGAATGCAAGTATGTCAAGTTACTAATAGCATGACCCATCAGCAGTCATCTCAGTCACACATTTGTGCGTTTCCACGCTATACTTTAGTATATATACCAAGTGAACGAGACGCGAGAGTTACCCGGTTTGTATTTAGTTTTGGTACCGCGGCCCCGCCGACGGACACATTCCGCTTCCCAAGAGCCAGTTAAGGATTTCGCCTGAATACAGTAACAGCAGAGCGCGGGAGGCAGTCTTGTAAAAAAAAAACAATCATGAAATAAAAGAAAGGAAACGAAATAAAGCATGAAATAAAAGAAAGGAAACGATAGGGTGTAAAAGCGTTAGCATGAGCTAGCCATATCTGCCACGTTCTTCTGGTTATCATCGCGATCTCCAGCTTATTTTCTTCTGCAGCACGTTCACGTTGCTCATACTAAATGAAGTAAGCGGGCGGAATGTGTTACTTGAACAGCCGCGTAAGCGCGGACCAAGCGAGCTAGAAAGATATAGACAAAAAACCCGTATTCACAGCCGGCAAGCGCGTTTTCTGCGCGGTGAGTCACTGCGGTATTACCTTTCGGTGACGTGGTACTTGATATTTCCCAAATTATCGCGATGTTGGCTAATATCAACCAAAATATCAGGCTCGTAGCAGACGCCCGCCGCCTTGGCGCGGCTTCCGCAGCGGAGAAAGCACACGGGTCCTAGGGAGCGGTTCCGTGCAGCAGCGCCGCGGCGCGGGAGTTCACAAGGTCCTCGCTCCTCCCATGTATTCTTGCGGCGCTTTGGACACTCTCCAATATTCTAGGTCACTCTACCATGGAGGAAGGAAAATACTTATAGTGAGAAACTCTATGGAAAAATATTTTCCTTCCTCCATGGATGGCGTCATAGAGTTTCTCACTATACTCCATAGAGTTTCTCACTGTAACTCCATGGATGGCGCCATGCAAGCATAATGTAAGTACAATGCAGGCCTTCCTCCATGGATGGCGCCATAGAGGAAATAAAGAGGCCATGGATAGTGCCTATTTTTGAATGGACCCGACCGTCATAGTAACGGCTTCCCGTTTCAAAGGGAAAGGTGTGGGTCGATAGTTTGGTTACCATAGCTGGGTCCACCACGAAGGTTCTCCCAGCGCGTGTGCCCGCAGGAGGGTTAAACTTCTCAGAGGTCTGCAAGTGGGACCCCGCCCGGACCGTGAAATCTGAGAAAAAGCTGAATATCTCCACAGCCTCACAACGCAGCCTGGAATTTGTATTTCGGGCCTCGACTAGAATATGCTAACAACGTATACAGTGATGGAGGACTACATGCATACAGTGTTGCTGGCTACTGCTGGAGGCTGCTAGAGAATTGAACGTTTTCTGAGATCCCGTGGTCCGTAAACTTTTGCGGCCGGGTGTACGTGGCGTTGGGCGTGCCGAGGTACAAATACAATAGTGCAAATAGCAGTTGTGAGCTTAGAAAGGGGCAGATACTGATCCTTTATTCGTCCCGTCAGTTGCTTCGGGTACGGCCCATACATCGATGTTTTAAGTTTACTGCGCAAAGCATTTAACAGTGTGTCACGATCCCAACAATGATGTTGACAACAATACTGACAACCGAAAAGCCTGCCATGTAAAGTGTTCCAAGGTTCTAATAAAAACGTTATTTAAATCTGCAATAACACCACGCTCGCTACACTCATATAGCCATCCCAATATACCGCCGGGTTCGACCGCCATGTTGCCAGTCAGTGCCGTCAACGCCCTCGCAGAGGGAGGGGCAGTGTGGGAACGCTGACGTGAATAGTGGCATAAGAGCCAACTGTGGACGAGGAAGATGACGGACGCGCGAGCAGTGGTGCGAGGAACGCGCGAGCTGCGGCTGGACGCCCTGGGGCGTGGCCGGCCGAGGCTGGAGCCTGCTTTCGTGAACCGCGGGACCGAGGCGTTCTCCCACAATATATATATATATATATATATATATATATATATATATAATCATATCATAAGAAGCCAACAAACAATGACAACAAGGTAGCATGGAGAAGCAACCAGCAAGATTTCATTCGACGGCCGTCTAAGGCTAATGAACGACGAGAGGTGGGCCCGACGAGTGTTCAGATGCCTACATCTCAAGTGCGTACAAACACAGTGGAGTAGACGCTTTTACTACACTCTCCAGCGAAAGTTTGGCTTCTTAGCTCGTCCCGTGCAGGAAGACAGCGAATGCAAGTGGGCGAAGGTATACAGTGAGGGTTAGGGATGAGTTTGGAGCTATGGCAGTCCGCCATGCTCCCTACACGAACGCGGCAATTATACAGAACCCATAAAACAATCATTGCAGTGGAAAACGTATATGTCAGAAGCAATGGCAGTGGTATTCTCTTCGAGATTCGTGCAGGAGCACTGCGCACTCTTGCATATCGACGGCGCTAGCACCCGAAGACGAAAGTGCCGGCTGCGAAGTGCCGGGCTTGCGGAGAAGAGAAAGCGGATCATCTGGTCCTGGGCTGCAGGAGTCTAGCCACCCCAAGCGCTGAGATTTCCCGTTGCCGTGGGAGCAACCGCTCGTGAGGAAACCGATGGTACGTCGGACGCGCTCGCAATAGCAGTGTCCACCACGAAGAAAAGGAGTGGTGGAGGGTAGCGAGCGGACGTCCATGAATTGAAGTTAGACCGTACAGTCGACAGTGACAATTTAGACCTTTGGTATTAGAACGAAAGCTCTACTACGCCATGTCACGCAAGGTCATTCATCGCGTCGCAATGACCGTGAGCCGCCGGAGCGCAAGTGTGGTAAGTGTGACGTCACGCCACGTGATCCGCTGCGGAGAGGCGTCGCTGCTGCGCTCGCTCGGAGCTTCGCGGCTGCGGTACCAGGTGACTATGTGAGGATTTAACGGCTGCTTCGCCGGCGCTTGATCGCTCAGTCTCGCCATGGATGCGCGCCGGCTGGCCCGTTTGTGCGTGCGCTTCAGCGCAAGCGACAGGCTCAATCCAATCACCCAGTAGATGAAGCTAACGGCAGGCTGCGAAATCTCACGCAAAGGCAAAGTTAGCTGCTGAAACACGGGAGCAAGGGGGGGGGGGGGGGGCAGATTAGCACGTCATAGAGAAGCTTACCAAGCGCAGAAGCGTGCATTAATGAAACACTGTGTGCATAGTTTTTGCAAAACCAAGCCAAGAAAGCCTTTCGCTCGTGATAACTAGGTTTACAAGAGTTAAACCTCAGCCAATTTTGCAGCGAACCTTGTATTGTCTCACAAGTGTCGGTAGCGTCACGAAAAAAAAAAAAAAAAACACCGCATATCCACGGGGTGAATGATGATGAGTGGGCGAAGCTCCGGAGGGAATCATCGGTAAACCATGAATCTTCCGTGTAATTCGCCCAGTCTCGCCGCACTAAATCGGATTGACTTCCACCAATGACACGCGTCATATGTGACGTCATTCCTATTTTATAACAGCGCCATTCATTATAATTGCACCATCTCCCGCTTAAGGGGACGCTAGCACAAACGCGTTAGAAACGTGCAGTACTCTCTAGTAAGGGGGAGAGGCCACAGCGTCTTACGCAGCCGTTTACACATGCCGGAACGTGCACCGCGTTTGCCGACGCCATCAGCGTTTATGAATACGGGGGTAAGGCGGAGAGTCCACAGCGTCTTACACAAGCTTCTTACACAGGCCGTAACGCGCTAGCACAAACGCGTTAGAAACGCGCAGTCTTTCGTTAATGTTGGGTATTTATTGTCGTCGTGGTGCGTGTGTCCATGTGCGCTTTGGCGTAGTGGTTAGCGCCGCGCGTGCGGAAGCGAGGAGTCCCTGGTTCGATTCCGCGCTGCGGACCCAACTTTCGGAATTTTATTAGGGGCGAAGCTCCTTAGGGTGTGGGTCTGTCCCTCCTCTGTAGTAGTAGTCGTCGTAGTAGGTAGCCCCGTCTACTTTTATGAAAAAAAAAAATGACAGCAGATCCACGAGGTGAATGATGATGAGTGGGCGAAGCTCCGGAGGGAATCATCGGATCTCCCGCTTAAGGGGACGCTAGCACAAACGCGTTAGAAACGTGCAGTACTCTCTAGTAAGGGGGAGCGGCCACAGCGTCTTACGCAGCCATTTACACATGCCGGAACGTGCACCGCGTTTGCCGACGCCATCACATGACTGCTGAGAGAGTATACCCCCCGTATTCATAAACGCTCCTCGACTTGAACTTGACTTGCCACCGCTTTGGGCAGCGCGTTCGAAACGCGTTGAAGGTAAGGTGGAGAGGCCACAGCGTCTTACACCAGCTTCTTACACGGGCCGTAACGCGCTAGCACAAACGCGTTAGAAACGCGCTAGAAACGCGGCCTTTCGTTAATGTTGGGTATTTATAGCCATCGTGGTGCATTTGTCAATGTCCGCTTCGTGGCGTAGTGGGCTAACGCCGCGCGCTCGGAAGCGAGGGGTCCCTGGTTCGATTCCGCGCTACGGACACAACTTCGGAATTTTTTTCTCATTTTTCTCAGACTGGTTACACACTACTACAACGACGGGGACGGAACGGGTGCCGCTATAAGGAGCTTCGCCCCTAAAAAAATTCCGATAGTTGTGTCCGTAGCGCGGAATCGAACCAGGGACCCCTCGCTTCCAAACGCGCGGCGCTAACCACTACGCCACGAAGCGGTTTTTTTAACACGAAAGTGTTTTATGCCGGGGTCCACCAAGACTTCACTGACGTATTTCCGTCACGGAAATACGTCACACGAACATACACGAACATAATACAAAGAAAAAAACCAGAAGAAAAAGTTCCACAAACATGCAAAATTTGGAAATCGAACCCACGACCTCTCGGTCCGCGACGATAGATCGCCGAGCGTTTAACCCATTGCGCCACAAACGCATTTGCACAGAGTTACACAGACGCGCCTTATATATCTAACACTCCTCCGTGTACCCGCGCTCTTGCTCGGGGCGGTGCCGCCGCCTATGAGCAGAAAAGAGAAGTACTGCATTATGACACTAAAATACATGGAGCGAACTTTCTCGACGAACTTCACGCGTCAAGTAACGACGCGGCGACACGACGCAGGATGTGTGTGTTGCAATACATGCGGCGAACGCCGCCGCGCGTTGGCCGCCGTGTTGGCGGCGGTCCGGCCGCCCGCTTCGAACTGAATTTGGCGTTGTCCTTGTAGAATTCACTTAGTTGGAAGCAAATGACTGCGTAAACGGCTTTCGCTTAGTCTCAGGCCGCTTCGACGACAGAGTATTATGGATAACTTGAGTAGTTTTCGAGATCGCTTCTCGTTTCGACGCGTCTAAGCCTAGCGAAAGAAATATCCGATGCCAACGCCATCTATCGGGGAAGTCGGGAGATAGGCATGACGACAGCATGTGGCCTCTGAGATCAGAAGATTTCTGTTGAAGGTTGTTGTAGAGAGCTTGCACTGCTTGTCTGTTTCCTCGCAGATCAGCGGATATGGGATGTACAAATACAACGCGATTCCTGAGAGATCATACTAGGAACTACTCAATCGGTGCAGAGACATGCAGACACGGCAACACCAACGCGATTGCAGACGACGCGAAAAGGCGCGCGCGCGCGAAACACCAGCATGCATTGCGACCGGAACTAGTGCCTCCTGATTGGCTGTCGTCCACCGCTGCGCGCTAGACGCTTCCGGCGGCGGCGTTCGCCCGACGAAAATGTTTGGACAGGCAGATCGGCTGCGGACGGCAAATTTCTTGACGCCGGCCGTCGGACGTTCGCCGCCCGACGAAGTTCTTCGCTCGGACGCCGGTTATTCGCTCCATGTATTCCGGCCTTAACGCGCACCGACAGTGAACGCTTCGGTGGTCTCAGTACTACGACGCCTCGATGCCAGCATTCGAAGGGACGCTGGCATCAAGAAGCACTACCAACGCCACCTAGGTGGCGTTCACCGTACTCAGCACAGCGGAGTCGCTTCCAAACGCGCGGCGCTAACCACTACGCCACGAAGCGGTTTTTTTACCACGAAAGTGTTTTATGCCGGGGTCCACCAAGACTTCACTGACGTATTTCCGTCACGGAAATACGTCACACGAACATACACGAACATAATACAAAGAAAAAACCAGAAGAAAAAGTTCCACAAACATGCAAAATTTGGAAATCGAACCCACGACTCTCGGTCCGCGACGATAGATCGCCGAGCGTTTAACCCATTGCGCCACAAACGCATTTGCACAAGAGTTACACAGACGCGCCTTATATATCTAACACTCCTCCGTGTACCCGCGCTCTTGCTCGGGGCGGTGCCGCCCGCCTACGAGCAGAAAAGAGAAGTACTGCATTATGACACTAACGCGCACCGACAGTGAACGCTTCGGTGGTCTCAGCACTACGACGCCTCGATGCCAGCATTCGAAGGGACGCTGGCATCAAGAAGCACTACCAACGCCACCTAGGTGGCGTTCACCGTACTCAGCACAGCGGAGCGTGGCCTCCGCAATTAGCTCTGAAAATGTTTCTGAAGTTGATCGCGGAGGCTGCAATTACGACGCGCTGTACGCGCTGATTTGACTCGGTGACGATTCAGTTACGTGCTTTGTCTTGCGCGTTGTATTAGTGTGTCAGTTACGTGCTTCGTCTTTCGCGTTGTGCTAGCGTGTGCAGCGTAGTGCAGCTTCCATATGCACGACGGTTGCTCATGGTCATCGACGTTGGTAGTCGTGATGGAGGAGACGTGCCACCAGGCGTCAGCGTGGGTGCATCAACGCCTAAGGGCGCTTTAGCCACAAAACACCAATAGACATTATATATCAATGTGCAATAAACATTACACTACTTCTGTGAAGACACGTTTCACTTTCGTGTTCTATACCGATTCCTATATAAGAGGGATCAACCACATTTTTTTATTTATTGCATGGAAATATTAGTAGTTATATGCGAAAATTAGTTGTGTTACATATACACATACATGAAAAACAAATTCACACAAGCTAGGCAGTCCAATGAAAGTTCAAAAATCGGGTAAACAAACACAAGCGTCCAGATACGAAATCCATTCCGGAACGGGGTCAAAGGTTGTAACCACACTCTGCACTTGAGCAGCCTCTTCTCGAAAGACAGACCTTGTCGAGCGGGGAGGCTCGGCATGTCTGTCGATCATTCGGCTTCTCCATAATGAATACAGTCCTAATAACATAAACAAATCATATGGTGCATTACTGATTGTCTTTTTGAAAGGAAGGAACCGGATACCGTAAGGTGTTAGAGGAGATTCCTTTTTGATAGTTCTTTGTAAAATGTCCCAAAAATAAAATGCATCACGACAAAGAATAAAGCAATGAAGCGCACATGGACTCACGCACCACGATGACAATAAATACCCAACATTAACGAAAGACTGCGCGTTTCTAACGCGTTTGTGCTAGCGCGTTACGGCCCGTGTAAGAAGCTGGTGTAAGACGCTGTGGCCTCTCCGCCTTACCCCCGTATTCATAAACGCTCCTCGACTTGAACTTGACTTGCCACCGCCTTCAACGCGTTTCGAACGCGCTGCCCAAGGCGGTGGCAAGTCAAGTTCAAGTCGAGGAGCGTTTATGAATACGGGGGTTATACTCTCTCAGCAGTCATGTGATGGCGTCGGCAAACGCGGTGCACGTTCCGGCATATGTAAACGGCTGCGTAAGACGCTGTGGCCTCTCCCCCTTACTAGAGAGTACTGCACGTTTCTAACGCGTTTGTGCTGGCGTCCCCTTAAGCGGGAGATGGTGCAATTATAATGAAGGGCGCTGTTATAAAATAGGAATAACGTCACATATGGCGCGTGTCATTGGTGGAAGTCAATCGGTCGATTTAGTGCGGCGAGACTGGGCGAATTACACGGAAGATTCACGGTTTACCGATGATTCCCTCCGGAGCTTCGCCCACTCATCATCATTCACCCCGTGGATATGCGGTGTTTTTTTTTTTCATAAAAGTAGACGTGGCTACCTACTACTACGACGACTACTACTACTACTACTACTACTACTACTACTACTACTACTACAGAGGAGGGACAGACCCACACCCTAAGGAGCTTCGCCCCTAAAAAAAAATGTTACCACCCCTTTCACTCCGTGAAGATGGTCGAACAGCGAAGCTGTGTTCCTTACACCGAGTGTTACACCATGCCAGTCAAACTTCGCGAGCAGAGAGAGCTGCGCGCCTCGGGCGCAGCTCCCTTCGGGATTGGCCTCCCAGCGCTGCCGTTTAAACTCGGCATTTCTAGCGCGCAACTCGGGGTCGGCCCTACGACGACGAGCCCGTTCACCAGCCAACTCTCGCTGACGCTCGCGGTAGGCAGCTTCTTCCTCAGGAGTACGCACTACTCGTGGTCTTCCCATAGTTGTAGCTGGGATTGATTGTGCGGAACCACTAATCCACAACTCCGCATATAAACCAACGCTAACGCGAACTCCTCTCACACCCCACTCCTCCGGTCACCTACTTTTTTCCTATGATAAGTGGTTCTTGAGGGAAAGGGAAAGGTTGGCGCTATCTTCTGCAGCCCTTGAGGGAGCACGGCTCCGCTACTGGTTGGCGCGCCTCACGCTCTCCCCATCTAACGCGAGTATTAGACGGCGCGACTTACTTCAACCCCCCTCCCCGTTCTCCTTTTCATCTGCACCCTCTCACAGCATTCTCACAGGGGAAAGGGGTCACTCCAACGCCTTTCCCCCTGTTGAGCTCTTCTTTTCCTCTCCTCTCCCACTAGGTCACGTGGCCCCTTTTTAGCGAAGTCCCACAACGACGCCACAGGGTCCGCATAAACAGCTTCGCTGTAAAAACTCTCTTCTCCCAGAGTAGAGCAGGTGCGGGGAAAGCGAACCGGCGCCGGATCACGTGACGTGCACGACCAATAAGGGTCGTTTGGTGTGTCGCGGGGAGGGAATGGGAGGAAAGAGGGTTGGCGTGCACTCTGCCGGGCTTCCCTTGCCACAGATCAGTCTGGGCGACCGGCTGGGAACGCCAAAGGCGTGGTGCGTTCCGCCAAGGAGCAGGCTGCGTTTGAGCAACGGCACCGCGAACTCACTCGGGAAAGGGCTCGTCGTCGGCGTGACCATTCTATAGCGTGACGGCTTCCGAAGCCCAGGCGAAACGTCAGCGAAAGCCGCGGACCCCGAGTTGTGGGAGCGCGATGTTGAGGTGAAACGTCGGCGAACAATCGCCGACACTGAATTTAGGGCAAACGAAGCGGAACGCCTGCGGCAGCGTTGTCTTGCCCTTCAGGAACCGACAACGGTGGTGCACGCCTCGTAACTACGGAAAAGTAGTAGGTCAGGTACACACATGACAAGCTTCGCTTACCCCCCCCCCCCTTTTTTTTTTTCTCGATAGAGGAAGGGCTGGTGATTTTAAATGCGAAGCATTTCTTGGCGAACATTTGCTACTTTGACAGTATCTATCTATCTATCTATCTATCTATCTATCTATCTATCTATCTATCTATCTATCTATCTATCTATCTATCTATCTATCTATCTAGCCGCCTACGTCTTCGTACTCTCATGGTCGTTTCGTTAACTTGTTATGTACCAAAATTGGCATACTATGACAAGAGTATATGACGGACATAAATGATATGTCACGACATAAATGTCATGACATGCGTGTCATGTAGGTCATGAAACAGCCGCGTACGTCTTGGTGCTCCCATGGTCGTTTCGTTAACTTGGTAGGTACCAAAACTGGCATACCAAAACTGACAGGAGTGCATATGGTCATAGCGCGCTTTCACTCGTACATAAAGCATACGGCGCGCGGCGAGGATTTCATCGCTGTTTGACGTCATATGGCACCTCACGCCGACATCGACGGCGACGGCAGAAATCCGCTTTGAGTGTCCATATAATTGCCCCAAGCTCGAAAACCTCCAAGCCACCTCCAGAGGCACCGGCTACAGTCATCAACGCCGCGCGCGTTCGGTGCGAACGTGGGCAAAACGCCGACGGCGTCGACAACAGTTCTGCGCGTTGCTGGTGCTGCTGCATGTCCAAGTTTATACAGCTGATAAAACTACTATCCTTATTCCGTATAGCTCTCTACTAATTTGCTATCGCAATTGATGCTTTGCCTTTCGGATGAAACTGCGACATTTTTTTATTGCGATAGCAATTATATGGACACTTCCACCGGATTTCTGCCGTCGGCGTCGCCGTCGCCGTGAGGTTCCGTATAGATAAAATCTTCGCCGCGGGCCGTATGCCCGAGCGGAAGCGTGCGGGGACGCACGCTGTCACGGAGAGCGAACGCACTCAATCTTCCACGCGCAAGCAAGGAAGCGGGAAGCGAGCGCCGGAGGGAGCGGGGGGGGGGGGGGGGGGGCATTTCTACTCTGCCAACAACCGCGCTCGTCGCTCGCTCGCACCGTCTCTTATCTCCACACGGCTCTGACCTTTATGCGCTGTGCATTCGCCGCTCAGTTTCCGTTGAAGCGATAGACCGCACGTACCTTCGCCCGCTGCGGCGCTTGCTGCCAGCGTTTTGACACTCGTTGTCTGCCGTCACTCAGTGTGATCTATTCATGTTTGTTTGTGCGCGCTCACACCACAGTTAGTAATAGTCGGGCCACATTTTCCAACGCACGCTACACATGCAATGCTGCCCGGATCGGCAGTGCAGCGCTACAGGTGTGTCCCTTCGCACGCGCTGCCCACGGGAAGCGCTTCTCATCAACACCACCGTTTCACACGCGCCTTCTCGTGGTCATCGAGTCTCTCTTCATGTCGGTCTACTTACGCCGCAGCACACCTGCTTACTTAATCAGCTCATGTTTACTACAATTCATATTGCTACCAAAGCCGCTCACCTTACTTCGTATGACACTGCTGTGTTGCTATCGCATTCATTGCTTCGCCTTTAGGGCGAAACTGTGACATTTTTTTTTTGGTCATGCCCATTGGGCTAGAGTGCAGGTCGTGACAGTCTCGCTTCTTATCTTGACTTGTTATAAATTTATGATGTGGCTATTCGTTCATAAAAGGTAACATAAAATGACAATCCAAAAAAATCTGTGTTGAAAACGAAAGCCAAAATGTCACGACCTTCGACTCATTTCGCTATGCACTCAATACTCAAGAAACCTTGCATTGAATTTTTAAGCTCCCCAGGCCCTCCCGAAAATGCGAAGGAGAAACATTCTTGTGAATAAAATGTTCTCAAGGTATAACTCTGAAAATTGTATGGAAGCATCAGGAATACATTTTTAAATATATGTGCCTATTTTTGTCAAAATCCATGAAAAAAAAAGGACGTTGATTTTGAAACCTATGTCCCCCCTTAAATTTCTTCGATGCTAAGCGGAATAGGACCCACGTAAGATGCGGGACTGGGTAGATACCCCTGTTCGAAGAAACTGTTTGACGCCGACTTGGAGGACTGTCTGTGCTGGTCTTCTATGAACCTCTTTGATGCCAACTTGGGTCACTAATTATGTGCCACTGGGAATGTGCTGCTCTTTAATGACGAAAAAGGTTCCTTAAATTTTTTCTATGCTCGGCGAAATCCAATCCACGTCATAGGTGCTCCTCAAGGAGCCGACGCATTAGGAGGCTGCGTCACAAATGCACTGGGTAGGTGCCGCTTTTCAAAGAATGCCTTTCACGCCAACGCTCTACCGAGCTGCACTATGAATGCACTGGGTATGGTAGCGTTAGCCATCACGACGAGACCACACTGGGAGTGCGTCATAGTTCTGACGCACTCTCAGACGGCATGCAGAAATTTTTCCAGGGACAAAATTTCTAGGGCCGCACATCGCATTCTGAGTGGAGCGCACCAGCTCCCACCATACATACAAATCGTGTGCATGAGTCTTTACGCGGCAATCAGCAGGCACACGCCTACGCCCGAGCGCATGCACACCGGGAGCCGCGAGAGGGCCTCGCCGAGTGGTTCCATCCCGAGCCCATACCATTAACCTGCACGCACATCCTACAACACTATCGCCTTTCACGATGAACGCTACCGCCGCCTCATGATGCTCTGACGCGAGAGCAAGCCGTAATATGGCGAAAACTCCAAACACATATCCACATTTGAGTCTCTACCACGCCATACACCCTGCGCTGTGTTTCTATAAATGCCTACACTGCGATCAATGCGCAACGCTTTACCGCATGGTATGAACTTGCGCAAGCACACCACAGCTCGCACCCATAACACACCCCACCACACGGCAATGGAGGCAGCGCTGTCCAGCTCCGACTCGACGACCAGCTCAATCTGGTCAACCGAGCGAGAAGGGCGGCCCGCTGGACTCCTGGACTGAGGGGACCGCCCACTGCAGAGCGGAGGAGCTACCTACGCTCGTGTGCTCTTTTGCGTAAAGTTTATTCTCTATCTTTCTCAATGAACCTCTCGCCAACTTTTCACTAAGTACTATGTGCGGCTTATAGTAATATGAAACTCTATGCCACAGAGGATCTCAGCGTTCGCACGCACCGGCGCGCAATGCAGGCTTCATGGCGGCGGCGCTAGATGGCGCGGATTCTTTGGGAAGCGCCAGTCCCGCTGCAGTAGACACATTACTCGTTCCGGCGGTGGCAATACGTTTTGTGGCTATGTTGATTCAGTGCTAACCCATTACCGTGGCCAGTAATCGTGAGATGGGTTCTGCCGCAATTTGTTTTTCCAGAATCATGTGCCAACTTCTTGCCCAACAGCAAACACTCCTAATGTCCAAGACAATGCTCAACGTTGTGGGAGCGTGTGTGCGGGTAAACAGCAGGGGAATGGACAAGGAGTGGCATGCGGCTTAGGACTCTGGCTCTCAATGGGGTGGGCGTGAGGGAAGGCCAGAGAAATGGCTCCTGCCTCGGCTGCGCTGGCGCCTGTGTGCCTGAGTTGTCAGTGACAACTACACTCATGGCGTTGTGTTGGGAATAGCGGGCTGCATCCGGTTGAGAGTGGGTACATCGCTGGTGCCGTATCCAAACATACCCGCATCATCGCTTGAGCGAGAGCGCGTCTGCTGCCCATGTGTCGGCTAATGAGCACGTGTTTAGGAATCGGGGCTATTCGGATGGCGTCACGTGCGTGTGCGGGGTTCGTGAACGGAATGGGGAACGCAGCCGCGAGTCGTGAGAGGGCGGATCGGCGTACCGTGGTCGGTGGATTGCGATGGTCTCAATTGAACGAGCTCATCCATTTTGTGTACCCCCCCACCCCTCCCCATTGGAGGAATTTGTAAGTGGAGGCGTGCGGTGGCAGTCCATGAGTGCCGTGCGAAGAGTTGGCATCCATCTGAGAGGTTTCGGCGCGTGTGAGGGTATGGTAAGGGAGATGATGAAGCTTCATCATCCCCCCCCCCCCCCCCCCCCCCCGACATGCTTTCCCGGCGCCCACCTAAACAACCACCGGCGCCGGGAATCATTAGGGATTTTGTCTACAATGTCTTTTTCATGCTCGAACAGACATTTCGGTACGAACATTGCGAAATCTGGCTGGATTTCGTGGCAACGCTTCTGCGCTTGGAGCCACATAACGTAAGAATCCGAGCACAAAGTTTCAAGGGCTTTTCCCTCCCAAGTACCACAGGGAAGTGTACTCAGCCCTTTTCTTTTTAACTGCGTCATGGCTGATTTAGCGAGAAGACTGCCATCACAATTAAGATTCTCACTGTATGCAGATGATGTGTGCATTTGGACATCTGGAACTAATGTTCAATTACTTCAGATGGCGTTACAAGACGGCATAAATATTATTAACCGCTTTTTGAGAGAGAGAGAGGAATGGTTCTATCACATGCGAAGACTGCTGTATTGCCCTTCACTCGGAGACAGTTAAAAAATTTCACTCTTAATCTGGAAGGACATGATAGTCAAACAGCATCGTTTTCTTGGAATAATACTTGATCGGCAACTATCCTGGGTACCCCACATAAAAAAAACTCGAAAACGAGGTCAATGCGATAGTGAATGTACTTCGCAGACTTGCTGGCACATCATGGGGTGGATCAGTATCGACCATGCTAACTGTTTACAATGCATTAATACGACAAAAAATTGCGTATTCCGCGCCCATCTTGCACGGAATTTCACACACGTCAGAAGAGCGACTTCAAAGACTTTCAGCTAGAGGACTGCGCTTATGTATAGGAGTTCCACGAGTGACTTCTAGCCGCCTTGTAATAGCTGAGGCTCGCCAATCACCGTTTCCAGTTATGAGAACTACAGAAACATGCCGGCATTATTTTCGTCTTCAAACACAGAATAAAAACCACCCATTGGCTCTAGACATAATGAAACGAGATAGATGTTATGTTAATAAAGAAATTGAGGAAAATCTTCATGTATTGCCAAGAAATGAATTTTGGAACTCAGATGTCGAATATCCTCCATGGCTGCTTACTCGTCCAAAAATCGAATTGTCAGTAGATGGCATATTCAGAAAAAGAGACATGTGCATTCAAGCTGCTCAACAACTAGCACTTTACCAGATTTATATGCGGTATTCAGGATACGTACACGTCTATACAGATGGCTCCAGTACAGCAACCTCGTCAACTTCAGCATTCTATATACCGCGCCTCAATAAACACGAATCGTTTAAGTTATCTCGCGCGACTTCATCCACAACGGCTGAACTGTTCGCAATCCTATGTGCGTTAAAATTTATAACTTCAGTATGAGATGCGCAAAAATGGGTAATTTTCAGCGATTCACAGGCGGCACTCATATCACTCTGCAGCACAAAATCAAAAACAATCAGTGATAATATAATATATGAAACTCTTAGAGTCTTAGAGACCTCACGAAGGCAAGCCAAGAGAAGCATGAAATAAGATTCCAGTGAATACCTGGACATTGTAACATTCCTGGCAACACAGCCGCCGATGAAGCAGCACGACAAGCACACCTCAAAGATGATGCAATTTCGCTCCCAATATCAAAAAATGAATTACGCTGTATCATAAGGGCAACATCTTTTAAAATGTGTAGAAATACGTGGTTTGACCAGAATTCGAAGAGCTCTGATTTATACCATATTGATCCGCTTATTGAATTCAAATTTCCGTTGTCATTAGACAGAAATATGGAAACCCTTATTCATCGATTACGACTAGGCACTGCCTACACAAAACATTTCTTACATAGAATTGGCCGTGCGGAAACTCCCGAATGTGATTGTGGATTTGTAGATGAAGATGTATATCACCTCCTTTTAGATTGTCCACATCACGACACACCAAGACGCCGACTTAAATCATCTTTATTGGCATTAGACTGCAGACCTTTCAGTTTAAGGAAACTTTTGGGCCCTTGGTCAACAACGGCCTTGCAAAAGAGCGCTCTAAAAGCGTTAACAACATTTCTCGAAGAGAGCGGCATTGTTGGCGGTTATTAACGCTTATAATGTTTCTTTTATTTCAATGTAGCTGTGTATGTGTTTGTGGATTATGATTGTGTTGTATGTATGATTGATTGTATGTGTTGTGATTATGATTTGTGAATTTGTGATTTATGTTTATATTCTGTGCTGACTATATATGTGAAAATGTGACTATATGTGAAAATGCATGTACACGATGTGTGCACCACCCGCTGACTAGAGACTGTATTGTAAGGTGCCATTATTGTTTATATTCTTGAGACTTTCTTCTCCAGTGCAGTGGAGTGATTGAACTTCTACATTGTATGTACCACTTTTTTTTTCCCTCACCGTGTTGCTGTGCAAACGTTGCTTATATGAGAAGGTTATTTTAAACCCTGTATGTTGTAGGTTAGACGTATTCAAGAGTTAAGGAGTAGCCGGCGCCTTACGTGTGCGTCAACATCTACTCCTATCATATCAATAAAAAAAAAAGGGCTTTTCGATAGCGAGCGGGCGCGTCGCGGCATCTCGCAGCGGCCGTGGAATCTACGGTGTGCATGGATTATAATTGCAAACTTTGTGGGTATAAAATTCTCATTAACTTTTGATGCGAAAAGTTCACTGACAATTTCCAAATCCGTGCTTCAGGTTTTCAATTCTGGAACTTTACGGGTTTAATGTTCTTATAAACTTGGGCCAACAAGCGTGCACTGGAGCCCTCGTATTCACGCCGTTCCAGAGATGGAAGCACGCGCTCGCAATTTTCCATACATGAAATACTAAATATCAGCGTGACTGTCAGCTGGTAGCTGATAAACTTCTCCAAACATTTTCAGGAAGTGCGCCCGGTGTGATCGATCAGCTGGACCAGGGCAGGCAAAGTAAAATAAGAGAAAACAGCAGCAAAAGAAAGGTAGATGCCTATTATTGAAACAGTTCTTTTTTGCGGGCGACAAAGTCTGGCTCTCCGTGGCCATAGGAACAGTGGTACAATGGATTAAAGCAAAGCCCCGGCTGGAAATACTGGTATTTTCAAAGCGCTTCTTCGCATGCGAGCTGATTGTGCAGATACATATCCGAAGAACCATTTTGAAAGTTGCCCCAGTAATGCCTCGTATTCAAGCCTAGCCCAGATGTACAAAACCAAATTATGGAAATTTTTGGTGAAATTATCAAAGAAAGCCTAGATGCAAAAGTAAACGCTGCAGCTGCTTCTCCGTACTTGCTGACGAAACGACGTATATTGCTGGAATCGAACAGCTTACTGTTTGTGCAAGGTACCTAAACAAGGATGCCAACGACATCGAAGAAGTGTATTTAGGTTTAAGTACCGGAATAGATTCCTCTCTCATTGCGACTGGAGGTTCTGTGTAAATGTGTACAAACTGCTGAAGATTATAGTCACCCTTCTGGTGACCACTGCCAGTGCAGAGCAAATATTTTCAAACATGAGATTACTAAACAACTACTTGCACTCTGCATTGTCTGAGGAATGCATGGTTAGGCTGGATCTTTTATACGCCCACAGAGACGTCGGCATCAACGTGTCCGAAGTCATTGACCGCTTCGCTAAACTTCCCCGCCGAGTGAAGTTTGTCCTTTAGGCAGCGAAGCAGCAAAAATCAATTCAAGCAAAAAGCTCTGTGTCTTCAGAACTCGTAATTATGAAAATGTATGACTGTTCATTAGCTTTTAAAACCGCAGAAATTTTCGTCGTTTATTGTAATAGTTAGCATCACGATCAAAATTATAATGCGAATACGAAAATTACGAGGACAACAATAACCAATTTTGACCGAGCTTGCTCATTGAAAGCCCGGCCCACGCAGCATTTTATTGGGTAGTTCAACTTGCCGCATCATCTGTGGCTTTCGTTTGTCATTTTCTTTCCTTTTTGGCTACCTGCTTTTACGTCTTTTTTGAACCGAAGCAATACCCTTCTTTAATTTTGTGTGTAGAATATTTGTTGCTGCTCTGCAGGCAGTTAAATTACACATTTTCGTACTGCTTTCTGCATTATTCCTCCATTATTCCACCCACATGGTGCTGTCGCGACCGCCACATGGCCCAAGTACATATCACGATTTCTGCGATCATAGTTTTCTTCTTGCCTGGATCGTCTGTCTTTCTATGCGTAAAGTTTACTATCTGTGACTGAGCAGCATGTTTATTTGTCTTGTTTGACGCATTATATACAGTGACGTTTGCTTAGATACGTAGATTTATTGAAGACTTAAGCGTATACTTAAATATCTTTTTGCGAGGTTTTGTGCATACAAGTAGTGAACTTTCTTTCCAGCGACACTTTTTTGCCCTTTATCTTTGCATTTGTATATTCCATTCTATCTTCGCATTTCTAATGTATATTTTGCAGAACTCCTGCTTTTTACATGTACTCACTGTTGCGACTATAATTTCGGTGCAATTACTCACAATACACGACCGGTAACAGCTGCTCCTGCGCAATCCATTGCAACGAAGGACAGCGTCTTTGAGGTTTTTCCCTGGCCATTGCATATGTACAAAAATGTAAACAAGGTTCTTGAATGACAGATTCATCAAAATATTTGTCCTCCACTTGCTCATTTTTATGGCCTTTACGTTTTTCATATCAGCTGCATGCACTGCGTTGCTGGTTTTCAACTGATATAGTTCTAAAGTTCCCATGATATTTTCTGTACTTATTAAATAGACAAAAAATGCGGAAGCAATGATATCAGTTATTTCTGCCACAATTTTGGGGACATACGAATATATTTTTCATGAAAAAATATACATTCATTACTTATATTCACAGTGCGTAGCGTTCAATAATTCGTTTGCAGCATCTAATATACAATGGCAATGCAGTTAATATTCATGTATTTGATCCCTCGACAAATTCTATAAGGAAGAGGCCGCGCTGCAACCAACCTAAACAACTACGCCAGTGTAACGGAAACCAGCCGCAATAGTCTTTTCAATAATCATTTGTGTCGGGACCTGTGATGTCCTAACATAGTTTAATACCTTTGTCTTGTACGCACGTTGTTATTTACATTCCGCAGCAAATGTCCGTCTCTTGAAGATGTCCAATTAAAAAGGCGAAAATTCTACAACTTCCCTTTCTCGGTTAATTGACTGATGAATTTATTCACTAAACGCATAACATATATGGAAAGGAAGTAGGACACTAAATAGTTTGTTGTATCATGCACTATTTTTTCTTTATAGAGGCCGCTAAACAGTAACACTAAATTCGTTTAAAATGCTGAAATAAAATCCACTCTCTCTTGTTTTGGTTCCTCGAGTTCGAATGTGTTTTCTACAGAGTTTTCTTTTCTTTTCTAAGAAGTCGGTCAATTCCCGAAGTGTGACTCGGCATAATGACCCAGAATGAAAAAAAGAACAAAGAAAGTAATGTATACAAGAACGCGGAACATTCACAGGATTCAGGAAGCAAGATTGAGTGCCAACCCGGTGCGGCGAATTCCAATGATTCTAGCTCACAGACGTGCATATATGTGCGTACAGGAGGCATTCACTTGTTTATCGCCTACAGCAGCAGCGGCGACTTGGCTTCGGCTTTTGCGGTTCCCCTTGATAGATGTACCACCCGTTGTCTTTTTCTTTTCTTCTTTTTTAGTTCGAAACAATTTTGTTTATCATCACCTGCGGCGGTGTTATTCCACCTTTTCAGGTGCATTTATCGAAGAGGTGGAAATTGCCTGCATGAAAATTTGGAAAGTCCAGATATCTAGTTAAAAAAGAAATTGCCAAATAATATTTTTTTTCCTTATCCACTTGTGCACAACTTGCGATTGAGAAATTGAAGTCGAGAAGTAGTGAAGTTAAGTTTTCTTAGCCCAAATTGTATGTCTAGCACCACTTTCGATATATCCGCGCTTAAAGTGTGAGAACAGTTTCCTAAAGGCGTACGTCAAACAATTCGGGATGACTTTAACTGCAGCGACAACGCATTTTTTTTTTTTTTTTGAGACGGATATCTCGAAAGTGGCACTAGTGTTTGTACTAGGCAGATGTGATGTCACCGCGCCGGAAATTGAATAATTCAAAAAGTAATTATTACTGTTTTTAATTAGCCATATGAACATCACAGACACACAGGCACGGACGCCCACACATAATATTACTGTAAAGATGAAGCATTATTCTTCCCGCGCGCGGTACGAACGTTTAGAGTGAGGAAAACACTTTCGCATCAGTTGAATTCTATTTTAAAAATCAGCTTCATTAAAAAAAAAAAATCGTCCGTGTCCCATATCTACGCAAACAGACGACCGTTAGGTCGAGCACAGCACGGCACACAGGATGGCCTTCTGCTCGCGTGCCAGACGAAAACTGCGGAAGACGAGCAAGTATCGAAGAGAAAGGCCTCTAATCGGACTCCGTGATCTGCGACGAAACGCTGCTTGACGGACGAGGTATGCGAGAGTCCATCGAGGAGGAATCGATACTTGGGGCGCGGTATCACGGAAACCTAGCTGCGTCGCTTTCTTTTCGACTCTGGGAACCAGCCCCCCCAGATGACTCGTGCATGCAGGTCAGCGTGTGTAGGGCACGGAGGCCTGAGGGCGAGCGAGCAGACAAGCAGAAAGGAAGCCGCCCGTATATCGTCTGCTTTGTCTTCCAGACGGGCATTTGTCGCGAACCGCGCCGGGTCGCCCACCACCGCCTTACCCCGCGCACAGTTTTATCGCTCGTTTTGGGGTACAGTGGTCCATTTGAAATGAACGCGAGACAGGAGGAACGAAAAGAAAAAAGCGGGATAATTGAGAGGCATACGGGCTACGTAAAAGTGCTTTTCCGAGTGTGAAAGAAGACCGTGAATACACGCGAAATTGCCGCGCGACTGGCCGCTCGAGGCACTTTGCATGTATTCGCGGGCTTCTTTCACACTCGGAAAAGCACTTTTATGTAGCACGTATTGAGCAACAGAAAGCTGTATCGGGAGTTTTTCATGTTGCTCTACAATTATATCATTGACACTTTTCATCTAATTATAATATTGGAGTTAATTAATTAGGACTAATTATGTAATTAGGCGGAATGCAAAAAATAATCTGAGTATCTCCAAGCGACGGCAAACAACATCAACTTGGTTCTGTCCGGTTACGTATAGCATTTGCATATGTCCCTTTTCCCCTATGTAGAGTAGCAGGCCAGAGCAAGTTACAGCTCAGGCCGACCTCTCTGCCTTTCTGTAAATAAATTTCTCTCTCTCTAAATCTTGGTGCATGATAGTTGGGACACCCTCTTATCAGGATGTGAATGAAATGCACGCATGACATGGCATGAATGACATGCGTGTCATGGCATAAATGACATGGGTTTCTTGATATGTCATGTGCGTCATGACATGAATGACAAGACATACAAGTGCATTTCATTTCATGATATCAGTGATATCACATGCTTGTCATAGCATGTATGTCATTACATAAATGGTACGAATACCATGATGCTGTCACGGTCGTTTTCTTTAACTCGATATATTTATGCATATAAATGACATGACATGCATGTTAGGGAGATACATGTCTCTTGTGCGTATTCAGTCGCACAAGTACACATCTATGAAAAAGCAATGTAACGCCTTGTAAAACATTTAATACAAAAGATACAATCAAGAAATCTTTTCCTGACGAAAGGTCAGTTATTGAGAAGATAAGACATCACATATATAAACATGAAACAATATATAACCATTCCTGAGCACAACTTATGACTAGAATTATTAGCATAAGTATAATGTGATTCCATAACGCCATAGTTTAATTACATGTCATAGCATTCCATATGCCACTGGCTTCGTTTATTTTCCGGAGGAAGAACAAAGGATTATAGAGTAAAAATTATCAGGTGCCCAAATAAATAAACATATTAACAAATAAATAAATAAGACAGCGATATCTCAAAAGCGCGAAAGGACTCGATAGCAAATATAGGAACAACGTGGATTGTGTTATTCAGAGGCAAATTTTTCAACCATTTTTTTTGTGTGTGTGCCTCTGAACACCATTTTTTTTCCGCCACTACTTTTATTCTCCCTGTCAGGCACGATAGTTCACTGACCTCCAGCCCAGCAGACCCCCCCCCCCCCCCCCCCCCCTTGTCCAGACCCCTTGCATGAAAAGAGGAACCTGCCATGACACGTCAACCTGTTAACACACGGCGCTGCCTCAAACTCCTCCACCGACTATCAGTATAGTGCATTATATTTCTTTTTAATCGTCTTGAATCGCCATCTCCCGCATTCCCCTTGTTTCCCCTGTAAAGAAGTGGTTCACTCACATTCTTATCTGCTTTCGAGGAGTTTCGCACTTAATTGACCTAGACCTCTGTGCCGTCCCAGACGGCCTAAAGCAACATTGAGGTGTGTTTCGAAATCACTGAGATTGCGTGAAAATACCGGACGCGGCAGCAACATGGCAATGTACTACACGCAGCTCCATCTTCATCTCTGCAATGAAATGCAGTTTATATTGTGGGAAGATGTGTGGTTTATGATCTCCCACATAGTTATACTCATCGGCCGAGCACAGACGAAATAACCGCACACACTGGCCCGATCGTTCCTCGCTCGATCTCTGGCTCGAGCGCGCGGCGCCCGGAGCTGTGTGCCTTGGCGCCATTTCATTGCGATAGCAATTATATGGACACTCCAAAGTAGATTTCTGCCGTCGCCGTCGCCGTCGCCGTTGCCGTGAGGTTCCGTATGACGTCAATGGAGATGAAATCGTCGCCGCGCGCCGCCGAACGCTGTATGTGCGAGTGAAAGGGCGCGAGGGACGCGCGCTTTCACGGGGAGTGAACGCACGGCGGAGAACAAACGCGCGTTCTCCGCTGTGTTCCCTTAAGGGCTGCAGAAGTACGCGTCTCTTTCGTCCTCTACAATCACCATATATGTAGAGCAAACGCACCTTCTTCCGACGCGCGAAAGGCGGTGGGGGGGGGGGGGGGAGAGGGAGGGAAGGGAGGTGACGTTTAGCTGTGGCACCAAGTGCCTATTTATAACAGAGGCTCCTGCAACAGTCGGCAACGTCTCACGCATTTTGTGCGAACGCGGGCAAAACACCGACGGCGTCGACATTAGTTCTGCGTGTTGCCGGTGCTGCTGCATGTCCAAGTTTATACAGCTGATAAAGCTACTATCATTACTCCGTATAGCTCTCTAAAAATTTGCTATCGCAATTGATGCTTCGCCTTTCAGGTGAAACTGCGACCACTTTCATTGTCGTTGATTAATACGCCGATGGCTCGTAGGGAGCCTACATACATGCAAGCGATTGCATGTAGGCTTGCAATGCAATGCAACGCTTGCAAATGAACGCGCCTGCTTATTACCATGGCCGGTGCTGTACCGAGGCCGGTGCCGTACAATGGGCGGTGTGCTGTGCCGTGGCCGGCGTGCTGCATCGTGGTCGGTGAGCGCCGTGGCCTGGTGAGCGCCGTGGCCGGGTCACCATTTGTGGGAGGACATCCGAGTCCGGGTCATCACGTCCGGGTCACCATTTGTGGGGTGACGTCCGGGTCATCACGTCTTCCCACAATATCATAGCAAACACGAGGAGATGAGGAGATAGTTCACTTACAAGGAGACGCAGTTTTTGGCGTGGTATATAAATTCAAGAAATTGTTTTTCATGTTCATAACATAGCAGTAGACTATAAAAAAAAAATCACCGCATATCCACGAAGTGAATGATGATGCCGGGGGATCATTCAGGTAACCGTGAATCCCCCGTACATGCGAGAGCGCGGGAAGCGGCGGCAAAACGCCGGAAGCGTTCTCTACCTGAGGTTGGTGGCGCCGATGCTCGGTTCAAGCGCGAGCTTCGCGAGCCCTCAGCTCAGGGTGCGCTTGATGATGATAAGTGGTTCTTGAGGGAAAGGGAAAGGTTGGCGCTATCTTCTGCAGCCCTTGAGGGAGCACGGCTCAGCGCCAAAGTGCGCTTGCCGGCGTTGCCGTTTTGCTGCAGCTTCCCTCACCCTAGACCATGGAGGAAGGAAACCCCAGGAGAGGCCCTGGCCAGCATGAGCGTATTGGAGAAGGTGTGGCGGAAGTCACATGCTGTTTTTCGCAAAGGAGCACTGGGACGGGTACCCCAAATGTCAACGTTGCCATGACAACCGCGTTCCTGAAGCTTCGCTGCTGCTCTCGGTCTCTGAAAAGTGAGATAAGATTTTTCCGCCGGTGTCTATCCCGCAGCACCTTTTGTTCGCGAGAAAAGCTGACTTTGGGATTTGGTGTGTAAGCTTGAAAGTTGTGTTTTGGGTCTGTGAGTATGAGTGTCGGCCAGCAATAAATACACTCAAGCAATCAGGGCGCGGGTCTTCGCTGTCTTCTTCAACGTGCCACGGAAAAACACAGGAGCGCGTCTGCTTCACTAAAACTGCTACAGAGGTTTTGTAGGCTTTGTTTTGACGCGCGTCAGCAGCACACACTTCCGACGGCTCGTAACAATTCAAGTTCAAAGTTCGCGCCCATCAGCTCCGGTGAGCTGCAGAACCCCTGATTGGAGGCGCAAAGAGAGGTAGCACACCAACATGGCTGCACTTCCGGCTTCAAAAAAGTGACGTCAGGGCCTCTCCTGTTTTGTTTCCTTCCTCCATGCCCTAGACTCCGGGTCCGCTTCCTGTCTGCGTCGCCGTGCTGCAGTAGCTTTGCGAGCCCTCGACTCCGCTTGCAGTTGAGCCGCCACTCTTGCATTTTCATCCATAGCGGCCGCGCCGTTATCAGAAGCGACCGTTATCATCAGAGACCGGATTTTAGGCAAATGCCTTTTTTGTTCCTTGCGCTCCTATCGCCCCATTTTGATATATGAGCATGAATTAGAGGTTAAGAAGGGCTTTTATAGTGTTTTTATAGTGCCTATAAATGCCTATTTTGGCGTTTGTGCCTAAATGCCTATAAATGCCTATAAATGGCTATTTTCAATATCGGCGCCTATATGAACACTATTTAGCCTCAAGTTTCGCTTTCGAGTGCAGTTAGAGACCATTATTCATGTTACCGAGCAACATTGACTGCTCGGAATTCTATGGGGTTCATCCTAGCTAGTCATCTAGTTCAAGCAACTTTCGGAAAACAACCCCTAGCTTCTGTGAAATGGGACGCGCCGCGGTTGGCGAATGCGAAACCGCGGAGAGCCGTCAGGGGAAAGGAGAGTAAAGAGCAAAAGAAGAAAGAAAAAAATTTAATGTGCACGCGGCTTTTGTTTTGTTTGTGATTTACTTTTTAATGTGTTCACTGCTGTCGAACGTTCCTTCTCAGCGTACAAGATCATTCTCAGTGACAAGAGGAACCATTTTGAATCCAAAAATCTGGAGATGGTGGTAGTTCGCTATTGTTTCCACAATCTTCACAGTGATTCTTAGACTAAGTTCCGCGTGTTCTCCAAACAGATTTCTTCAAACACGTGCACTTCAAATGGGCGGAAGTGTATTTGGCAGTGTTGGGGCGTTTTGCCTGTACAATTCCGATAATGTCATTGTATATGAGAAAATTGCCAGAGTTGTAGCTAACAGTCCTCATGTAAGAACATGTTAATTTCTTAATAAAGTGTAGTTTCTCTTGCATTTATTATTTGTCTGTTTTTGTTGTGTCTTAATTTAATTGCGTCAGGCAGACATAAAGTAGCGCTTTTTTTAATCAGTATTCCCAGCTTTCAAGTATTCTTTTTCATGCTTGTTTCACTTTATGCAACGCTCGAGTACAGTGGCCATTGAACATGAATATGAGCAGTGTGCTTGTATTACGATAAATGATCGTCATTAGTCCAGCAGTTTTATGGGACAATTGCGCGGCTATATTCAACTGTTTGCGCTTTTGTGCCATCATAAGCAATAGCATTTCTTGTTTTCCTGTCGTAGATAAAGGTCGCGCACGTTTTCGTTTGAAATTATTTTCATTTATGTAAAAATTTATTGTGCCTGTATTTACGATGTTGGAGGTCTAAAACGTTGTTTTGCCTGCCTATTTTTGGCGCCTAAAACGCGCTTTTTTAATGCCTAAAGATCCGGCCTCTAGCACCAACAATTGTTGGTGCTGTTGTCGTTGTTGGTGTTGTCGTCGTTGTTGGTGTTGTTGTCGTTGTTGGTGTTGTGTCTGGAATGGCATTTCTAGGTCCAATATAGATCGGGTCCAGAAAATTTTCTAAGCATATATATAACCGCTTTGCTAGCACGGACTCTGGACCTTGCTCTAGCACTGTCGGGTTATTGTCATTGCCCTTACTTCGCTGCCAACGTAATCGCGCTGACCTTCTGTTTCTTTCAAACTTCTTCACGGTATCCTCACCGGCCTCGAACTGTTGTATCATGTTTCGTATTCCGCGCAAGATCACCAGTGAACTTTCCATGCTTCTGTCTGTCATCACCAACACTCAACCGTCCACAGAATACAGTCTGTATAACACTTACTTTCACGATCTTGATATTTTTCACAACTAGCTGTCATTATTCGTTTCCGAGCTTTGCGTTGTTGTGTCATAGTTTCACAAATTGTTCAACAGCCCTTCCCCTCTTTTTGCTTTTGCGCCTTGTTGTATGTAGACTTTTCACGATTGTTCTCTTTATTCATTGCTTTCATTACTGATATATACCCCCGCCGTTTCTTTTAATGCACGCGTTGTTGGATTTCCGTCACCGGGACGCCCGGTAGCTCCGGCCAATCCAGCGGCCGTGCTGCGGCCCTCTGCCAGGTCGCGGTGTCCGGAAACCTCCGACCCCCTCCAACCAGAGATGTTGCGTGCTGAAGAGTTCTCACGCTTGGCGAAGGACTGGGTGTATATCGCATTTTTTCGGCATTAGGCCAAGAAGAAAAATAAATATGAAGGGAGACAACAGCAAAATGTGCAATGGCTTCAGAAGTTTCAGGATGGCTTCCTCCCACCTCCGCGCTGCGGCTTTTGGTGCAGTTCCCCTCTTTCGCTCGACGAGGGAATTCAATGTGCTTTTCTCGGCCATGGTGTCGCATCACCTCGCCAGACTCCACCTGTGGTGTCCAACCTTCGACCCGCCCTCGATGCAATGCATGAAGATGCAATTTCAGGTGAAACCGGGGTCGACGCTGTTCCACTGAAAGCGTTGGCTCATTGTTGGCTTGACTGCCGCCACCGTTTCCAAAGAATGCGGCGGTTGTGGTCACCCTGAAGGGAGGTTCCTTGTCTGCTGGTCCGTAGTCTGCGCCAGGTCCCGTCCTTGTACAGGTGGGCGCTGGTGCCTCGAGTGAAAGACTGGCGTTGCCGTTTAGAGACGCACATGGCCGATGACACATTGCAGTTTGGGGTCAACGAACTTGTCTCGTTCGTTAGATCTGGTCGTCGAACAGACGAAGACGCGACACATAATCCCTTGTCAATTATTTTGCGGCGACTCTGGTTTCGTCGCCAGATATATTGCGTCGAAAAAACAATGAAGCGTGGATGACATTCCATAGCTGCACGATCGCCGGTGAAGCACCCTTTGTCCAGAAGGATCGCCAGGCACAACAGCAAGAAGCAGCGGCAGCAGGCGCTCGGCGGGCCGCATCTAACAATTCCTGGGCACGGTAAATAAAATGATTGATTATTATTATTTAAAAACAGTGGCCGAACAAGGCCTGAAGCCAACGTTTTGACAAAGGGGTTGTCGAGCATTGGTTCCAAGCTGAGGTTTCCCTTGATAACTGTAGGGCCAGCACGACGAATCATTGGCCAGTGGTGACTAAGCTCTAAAACGTGTGAACCCCGAATTATAAATTTTGCGCATTGGCTAAATCCAGGTTTAAATCCAGGTCCTGCAATGTCCAAGTCCAGGACCATGATCTACTGTCAAATTGGATCCAGGAAACACTGGAATTATGTCATTGTAACTCCAACACCAGCTCCTATTCTTCACACAATGAATGAAATTCAAGAGTCACCATAGTGAGTCCATACTACAGTGAACTTTAGATTTAAGGATAACCGATTTTACGAGATTGTCACTTGACGGGATTTTCGCTTTACATTCCCCGACACATATTCAGAGAGCCTATAATGCGTTGACAAGTTCGAAGCAATGAACTGATCGTGTCGCCCGATTTGACGTAAATGAAAGTGTGTGTGTGTGGGGGTAGGGGGGGGGGGGTTGATATGGGTACAATATGGGTAAATGGTGGCAGACGCCGTTGACGTGTTCAAATGGTTTGCCGCTTTCATGTGGTGATTTAGCCAAGGAACACAAGACGCACTCAGCGGGCTCAGGGGTCTACGGTAAGTTCGCACTCATGGCATGCATTATTCCTGTTTTTTGCTCTTGAATAAATATAAGGTTATTCGCATGAGTGTTTTAGGCGTTTTCGATTTAATGAAGTTCTTCATTTAGGAAAATAATTCTCGGGTCCCAATGATATTATTAAATTGAGGTTTAATTGTACAGGGCTCAGCGATTCAAACGTGATAATCGGGCCTCATGGCGACCGGTACACAGTTATAGCGCTATGCTGAACGCTCACTATAAAGTGTCGCGAAAAAAAAAAAGAAAGAAAACGCAGTACTTGGATCAGAAAAGTGAAGACGTCAGTGTGCTTTCGGTGATATTTGTTTTCAAGACGCCCGAGAGGGGATGTACCCCCAGTGAACCACCAATTACTCAATTATCAACATCTAGGTATGATCCATTCGTCTACGTCTCCTTATAACATCTAATGGGCGTCTTACGCTGACTTGCGTTTTGTAAATATCAAATAGCAGACGTCTTATTGACTTTCATTCTACTGTGGCGTTAGACTGTTTATGGACATTACATACTGACGTCATATATCTTGGCAGCACTTTAAGTTTTCTTGAAGATTTATTTAAAATGCCATATGTGTTGGGGTGCAATTTAAAATTTTCTAATGAAACTTTTATAAGACTAGATCTTTGAAAACACTAAATTTTCCGTCATTTATTGCGCACGAAATGGATTCGCATTGAATGTGGCACTCAAATTTTGGCGAAGTAAAATGCGGCACCATAGGCTCAGGTTAGACTGCCCTTTCGTTGGGAAATGTGGGAGCCCGACGCTGTGACGCTGCGCTTCTGACCACAATACAGTGGACTCCGGAGAAACGAAACTAGTGTAAACGGAAATGCCGGATAAACGGGACGAGGGTACTAACATTGGTTGGCCACTCATAGCAACAATGTTAACAAATTTATTTACACGAAACGCTTTTTCTTTTCTTTTTGGGAGCTCCGGTTAAGCAGAAACGGCACCTATCCCATCGGTTGTCACGCTCCATATGAAAGAGTATATAGGTTGACAAGAGTTTGAAATGGTGATGCCGTATAGCCAAGAAGATCCAATCATTTGCGCTGTCCTGGAACAATGCCTGGAATCGGCGGCTGCGTGGCAGCGTTCACGTTGCCTAGTGTCCCCGTTCCTTTGTGAATCATGATGGCGGCAGTCAAACACCAAGAAAGCATGAACGAAACTCCCAATAAATGGAACTATATTTCCGGTCCCTTCGAGTTCCGTTTAAGCGGAGTCTACTGCACCTAAAATGTATGTTGTAACAGCATGACAAATAGACTTTTTTTTTTTCGGAACACACATGAGGATTTGTCTTCCACACAGGCCTTTTTTTTCCCCTCTTATGACATAATTATATTTTTCTCATTTGTTCAAGTTATAAGTTAGCAATGTGAGAGATGGGGCCAGTTGGTAATCCATGATCAAGTTATAGTTCGAAGCGATCACGACTGCTTCTCATACGTGCCTGCTTATTTGCTGGTACATTCGAACCTGTCGTTAACTTAGTGTGGCGCCAAGCGGGATGTTCACTGCGCTTCCTCGTCGTCTGCATGTGCGCACGCGCCTCTTTTGCTGCTCAGCCCCTGCGTCTGCGGATGTTCAACATAGCAAACACTCGGCACGAGGTCCTGATGTATGCCGGCTAGTCGCACGGCTTTTCATTTTTCTCAGTGAGGTGACTGAAATGCTATAGGCGATGTACAGCCGCCCAAATCTTTTAGCGAGCGCGAGCGGCGACTTTCTGCCAGCACCTTAAATTAGGAACAAACTTACAAATGATTACGCTATCTTCACGAGCTTTGTGAGCATAGTCAGATAGCACAGTCATTCGCAAGTTTGTTCTTAATTTAAGGTGCTGGCACACAGGAAGTCACC
The DNA here is from genome assembly GCF_013339745.2 of Dermacentor silvarum. Classification (NCBI taxonomy): domain Eukaryota; kingdom Metazoa; phylum Arthropoda; class Arachnida; order Ixodida; family Ixodidae; genus Dermacentor; species Dermacentor silvarum. The sequence continues at coordinate 7,404,046 of NC_051160.1, forward strand.
GCTCGCGCACGCTAGTTAAAGATTTGGGCGGTTGTACTTTTTGTCCGCACAAAGCTATTCTCCCACATTAAGGGGGAATATACAGAATTTGATCCTGGTAGCGTATTTATTGCGCATTTTACAGCGTAAGCTGTATGGGCCCATTCCAATCACCGTTTCGGGTCGCGATGATGCCGCCGCCGCCCAGTAGCCGCTATCGCATGGGAAAAAAAGTACCCGCTCTCCGCCGGGATCGAACCCAGGCCCGCTGCATGGGAGGCGGATACTCTAGCACTGAGCCATGCAAGCGCTTGCTTTGCTGGGCCGAACGGCGCTAGCCATCGGCTTGCACGCACGACGGCGTCCCAAGCAGGCCGCGTCGGGCCAGCGCCACCTAGGAGTTGTTGGTCGGGCGCGTTGCAATGGGAGCGAAGGTGACCACGGCCGGCCGTGATGTGACAGCCGTAGTTGCATTGTCGGCCGTTTGGCTGGGCCGAATAGCGCTAGCCATCGGCGATGGAACGCGTCGGCTTGCACGCGCGATGGCGTCCCAAGCGCGTTCCTGACACATTCACTCAAATTACTAGGTAGTACTGTCGAAACGCTCGTCTAGCTTACGCTGTGACTGTGCTGCGTGTGCCGCGCAGGCGTGGTATTTTTTTTTTTGTATTATTAAACGGCGGTATCTATATTTATGGCTATTATATGTACAATCAGCTTCCTCGTGCAACGTACCTGCAACATAACACGGTTGAGCTTTTTTATAGTTGTGGGTACTTCTATAATAGGTAATATGTATTTCTATGGATATCTTATAGATATTCACAATTTCCAGGAGAAACGTGCCATAGATGTCCAGGCAATATGTGTGGCTTGCTGGGCCTGACGGCGAACTTGTCACGCCCTGAATGCCAAATTGTCAAGTGTGATGGCGAGCGTGTACCTTTTTTTATTTTATTTTTATTTACAAAATACTGCAGGCCCAAGTTAGGGCCCATGCAGGAAGGATATCAAAGGTTTTACACAAGAACTGGTACAAACATCAAAACAGTAATTCATCACAGATCATAAAGAGAGTAAAAAATTATATATATATATATATATATATATATATATAACGTCCTGAAGTGGACATAAGTGTAGGCTGATGTTGATGATGATATAACGTGGAAGTTCAATGAGCACCTTATTGCAGTGACAATAATGTTCCAAACAATTTAAACATTGCAAGTTTAGGAAAAAAAAAAACAGTGCTAGAGTTCGCGACAAAAAAGAGAAAAAAAGAAGGAAAAAAGTGTTTCATATTATGACGTTAATGCGTCGAATGAGTCACTGTTCCGAAGCATACATAGCGGCAAACCGTTCCTGTCTATAATCGTTTGTGGAAAAAAATGAAAACTTGAATGTGTTAGTACGGTGTTCTAAATGGTGTTGTCGATTCAACATGACGATTTCGAGTTATAATGGTGACGTCAGAGGTGGTACGAACCTTGGTGGCAAGCTCCACAGTAACAACGGAAAAATATTGGTCATAGCCATGCATTACAAAATACGCCCTCTCTCGATTAGTTACGTCGAGTGGAAATGCTCGCAGGGGAACTTTAAATGCAACTCAAAAGGTCGCGAGTTCAATTCGTTATTGAAGCTGGATGCGTCTATGACTCGATCTTCTGAAGACAGGGACTTCTTTGCCGACGTATAGGGTGCCACTTTCCGACCATGCACTCTCCCCGAAAGTGCTGCTGGCTGGCGCCCTCTCGGAAAAAGCGCTGGTGGATTACCTTCTCGTCGAAAGAAAGGCCACTTGAGGCCTTCTAGTGCACGTAAGGACAACGAAAAAGGCGTCAAAATGAAGCTTGGAACGAAAAATATGCGCACAAAGTTAACGTAGTGCGATGTAAGGAGCAGCAATAATGTTTAATTAACGCAAGAAAGGCCGAAATTCAACCCAGACGCGCTCGTTCAAACTGTGCGCACTTAAAAAATTGGCCGCCATCCCGCCCCGCGAACGTGAATGTCCAGCGAAGCTGTATCGAACACCACACATGGTCGAGCATTGTATTCACGCTGTTCTTCTGGTGTCTTTAATTTCCGTGGTCTACCCATGGCAGTCTTAGAATGAACTGAACGAGTTGCTAGACGGGTCTCCCTTTTATATATGAAAGCGTGGAGGCGTCACTGTATATATGTGTGTGCAAAGAAAAATATGCCGTTTGCCTTCAATTGTTCACCTGGAGTTTTGTGTTTACGCCACGAAATTTTCCGACCAACGAGAGGTGTACAGCTTCTCTGTAAAGCGAATCCGGAAGGGTGGCTTTACTCAACGAAAAATGTGAGCCGATCTCGGAGATAGCGCAGTCTAAAAATGTTGGCCGATCCCGAAAGTAGTGCAGTCTAAACAACAAACTAGATGGTACACTAATGCGCCCAAGAAGACCTTGTCTTTCTTCAATGCCAACCGCTGTTGATTCGCTTATCTTATATGTTTAAACTATACATTAGAGATAATTTTTATTAATGTTGTGGTCACAGTACAGTGCTTTCTTTTTGTTAACGTTAGACAGAAAATCCGAACAAAACAAGGAAGACTTCGCACGGCTCAGTCGAACTTCGCAGCGAATCCACGCGCAAGTCGTCGGTGTGCACGTTCAACAGGAAGCAAATAGTTTTATAGTTCTTCGCGCAGAAGAAGTGCGTCCCCGATTCCAAACACATCCTGGGATCGACAGAACACGCTGTATACCAGAGTTCTTTATGCGCCTAGCCGAATGACAACGACGAAAAAAAAAAAAAAAAGACGCACGAGAATTGATGTCCTTATCTCAAACCTGCGAACGGGTCCGGCCATCAGGAAGAAGATGCGCGGCCATTAAAGCACAAATCTCCGACTGCGACGGTGTCGAACACAAAGGCAAAATCGTGAGCTCCCTACCAAGCGACACCGCCGACGCTCATCGCCCCCTTCGACGATGGCTCCTGAAGAGAAGCGCGGTCGGCGTGCTGCTTTCTTCAAAGAGGCACGTATGGAAGCTCCTTTCGAAACCGTCTTTTTTATCACGCACGGCTTGTCCGCGCATGCGGACGTCTCGAGATAGCCTGCAATCTCCAAGCGCTTCGTTCGACCTATAGTGGCGCGACGATAACGGAGCCCATCCTACAATACTCACCGCTGACGCTAGTGTCAACGGGAGTTGGCATCGCTGTTCATCCAGCCTCGGAGGTGAAATGTTGGACTGCGATAAATGTAGTAAAACCTTATCAAGTCAAGCAGGATGCTTGTCTCCGCTCCGTTTCAAATGGGATGCCTATAAAAATCAACATTATCACCGGAGAATTAGTAGTACATGGATAAACTTGGTCGTTCTGGCTTTGAACGTGTGTGCCCTTGCAGATCTATTATTTTAAAAGAAAATGTCACGTTTACATGAAGCGACATGCAATGTTTACGCATGTGCGCAGAGTCTTATTGCCTTCATTCATTTACAAAAATGCGATTATTTAGAAATTTAAGCCTATAAAAGTAGATAGAGCGTAGTAAATAAAGCCACAAGAACATGTGAAGCCAGAAATATCGAGTTTAGACAAAACCATGCACTAGCCATCGTTTCCGTGGTAGCTGAACGTTCGGAGTACTCATTCTGCAAACTAATTCGTGGCATTGGCCGAGTCTCACAGGCCTAACTCGATGCCTTCCGCCACATGCCGGATGTGATTACAGCAAATTGATCCTCCTTTTTCGTGTTTGTTTCAGACCGATATCTTCCAAACACTCTCTTACCACTTTTCCAGCAAAGACAAGGCGCAGCCTGCGTCTTCTGTAATGCTCCTTGATTTCTCGAGTAACAGCTGATAGACATTGTACCTTGCTGACAGCCTATAGCGGCGCAAAAACTCTCGGGCGTGTCCGAAATAAAAATTTTCCGTTTTTCACCTTCGCACCATTTCGATGCGCAGGAATGGACGGCACGTTCTTTGCCCTTTCTCGCCCACTGGATTCTGCTTCTTTTTTTGTTGGAGACTACAAAAGTTGTGGAGAGGATCACGACCACACTCTCGCGTCGCTGGTGCCTTATTTTGTGTAGAAAAACAGACAAGCATAAAGTTTGCCTTTATGTTCACTTTGTTTCGAGTCAAGAGAAAGGACAAAGTGCCCCACCCATTCTCACTATATATGGTCTAGTTTTTTTTTTTTTTTTTTCTTGCAGCAGACGACAAAAGTTGCGGCGAGGGTCCCGACCACACTCTCGCACCCAGAAGGTATCGCGTCCCGTGAGAGCCTTCTGCTGCGGTGGAGAAGCCGACGAACAGCCGAACAACTTCCTGATGATGCGCATCGCGCGCCAAGTAAACACAGACCCCAAATCGGGGACCCTTTATATTTAACGGTGGCACAGCGGGGTGCCTTATAACCTCCAGACTCGCAGCGGGGCAGCTGCGATACTTACTTCGAAGGTGCGTACGCCGTTTCGAACAGGGTGGGTCCTTCCCTACGCTGGTACTTGCTATTCTAGCCGTCTATAGCTTGTCTTGGGGTTATTTCGACTACTTTTTTTGCTAAACTCATATCTCTACTGAGCTAACTATATGCCAGTCTTTGACATAATCCTGATTAACTGTTCCTGCTGCGCACAAATGGGTTACTTAGGTCTCGAAGGGCGGAGGAAATGCATATGTCGTTTATTTAGTTTTCGCACACTCGCAGCCAAATCGGTGCACTTCATTGGAGTACCGTCAGCTCATTCGCTGTCTTCCTTGCAGTATAATATATTGCGATAAAAACCCAGATAGTGTGGACGGTAGCATCGTGTGTTAAGTGCGACACCAAGGCTTTATAATATTATCTTTAGTTCTTATAGGAAACTAACCACACTGCGCACTAACGTATTAGGCTGCGAAATGGGTGTCAGACGCAACTATCCGGGCGCACTTTTGTTCGTGCACGCAACATTATCCGTAGTCCATCGGCCAACGTGTATAATGCACCGTTCGGTCCATAATAAGATAGCTTTTATAACGGTGGTCGAAGTAACGTGGCAATGAGAATATTCTCTGCGAACTCTTTTGCACCTTCACAGGGCATCAAAGAAGTTCCCTCTGAAGTTCTACAACTACACTTAGACGATACGTATCATCGGGTTATTAACTGTATTTTGAATATATATATTATATATATATATATATATATATATATATATATTGTACCGAAGCACATCGGCACCAGCTCTGTGCCAGCCACTGTGGAAGAAGACGTTGACGATCGTGTGGTTCGCGCTAGGTTGGTTTCGAACGAAGCAGCTTGTTTTAACCGTCAAGCTGCGTCAAGTCTACCTGCCGAATACTCTTGTCACAATATATATATATATATATATATATATATATATATATATATAATCGTAATCAGCCTATATTTATGTCCACTGCAGGACGAAGGCCTCTCCCTGCGATCTCCAATTACCCCTGTCTTGCGCTAGCTGATTGCAACTTGCGCCTGAAAATTTCCTAACTTCATCACCCCACCTAGTTTTCTGCCGTCCTCTACTGCGCTTCCCTTCTCTTGGTATCCAATCTGTAACTCTAATGGTCCACCGGTTATCCATCCTATGCATTACATAACCTGCCCAGCTCGATATATATATATATATATATATATATATATATATATATATATATATATATATATAAACAGGTCAACGCGCACACAGGCTGAGCACTTGCAGTGCACCAGTCGTTCTCCTGGACATCAGATAAGGAAGGCCTCACAATTTTTGTTCCCGAATCATCGGAGCTGCGCACCACCGCGAGTAAGCCCATGTACAAGACGGAGCAAGAAGGGTCCAGCCACGCGGGCCCTATACCGCGTATACGTTTGAGCAGGACTGAGTGCGCTTTTTTTTCCTTAAATTTTCACGTTTATATATTTTATGAATGTACACATATGGAGCTTGCAGGGGGTCATCACAACAGCATCCGTCAAGTGCGGGATCTATCAGATGTAAAGCACAAAAAAGTCAGTGAATGTCCGGTACGTTGTCTTAGATTACCAAGGAAGGGACCACGTGCGCCGAGTTCGATATTACACGAACTGACCACAGTCGTACGCAGGCAAACCTCTCCGGCAAAGAGTCACACAATGGGCCCCTGCATATTCCCTCTCTCCTTGCTGAGTGTCCTGGCTTTCGCCAGCGGAGGCCAGTTCAGCCAGAGACTGGACACACCCATCGCAACGTACGGCTGGACGCCGCTCGTTCCCGTGTCGACCAGGTCCGTGAGCCTGTCACAGAACGGACGAGTGTACACAACGCCGTACCAGGACAACTCACCGCAACAGGTGGTCTACCAACAAGCCAGCGGCAACGGGCCAAATGTCGACGCTCCAAAACAGTTCAGCGCCAGCAGCCCGCAGTCTAGGACCGTCACTGCCTCAATAACCTGGCCACCGGACCAGTCCGGACAAGGGCAACAGCAGCCTCAGCCGGAGCCTCAGCCGCAACCCGAGCCACAGCCAGGACCTACAGTGCCTCCTCAAGATGAGGTGGTCGGTCCTGGACTGCCGGACGAAGACATTGCCGGGCCGGAAACGGATCCACCCGTCCTGGAAACGTTCAATGGTCGCCCCGAAGACGACCGGGTGGTCAAGACGACGCTGAAGACGCCGGTGTCGCACGGCTACGTCGTCGCCCTCGTGAAAAAGCCCAACCACCTCAAGTCCTATTTCAAGTCTAAGATTCCTGGAGCAGTGAGGGACGACCAGCCGGCCTTCTTCGTGTACGTGCCGCCCAACCGACGAGGAACTGCGCCGACGTTGCAGTCTCGCGTTCCTCAACTGAGAGCCAACAATGGAGGACCGTCGCAGAGGCAGTACCAGAGGCCATACAGCAGAACCAGCGCGGTCCCAAGGTACTTCGTACCCCTCTTCGGCCAGCCGTTCGCTGTGACCGACGTTCAAGGACTGAGGACTCCGGCCATGCCAGCAGTCTTGGTTTACGTTCCTCCGGAGGGTCAGTACAGCGCACCACTTCCCGCGAACCCATCGCTGTCTCTGAACGGCCTGCTGGAGTACTCCAAGTCCGCTTCCGTCGCTCCTGTGTGGTCCAAAGCGTTCCTGGACTCGGCAGCACCACCAGACGTCCCCTGGTTCTCTCAGAGCCTCGAAGCCCCGCCCGAAGAAATAATTAAGCTCACTCTGTCCCAACTGGGAAAATTTCGTGCATAGTACATGTTTGTGAATAAAATGAACAAAGAATCTTTCACTGAGTGTATCGTCTAACAATTTCAGAAATGGCATGGAGGAGCGCGTAAGCTTCTGACAGTTTTGGTCACCGCGCGTACGTTCCCTTCATGACGCTGGCAAAATGCGAAGCGATCTCTTGCATTTAAAACTACGGTTGGCTTAACTCAAGCAGTGGTCACGCAATACGACCTCACTGACACTAACTTGAAGAGCAACGTGGACGTGTTCTGTTTAACAGTATATACTTAATTTATCTCTCAAACTGGAAATTACCAATTCCTGCACTCAGTTTCATACGTAATTGAGAAATTCAGCTCCCTCTAACGCTACGATTATTACAGAATCGTGGTAGTGATAATAACTTTACGGCTTGATAAAGGTACATAGTTGTCGACGTGAAATGCCCATCACTTCGGCTGGATGTCGTCAGCCATTTAAAAACCTATCTGACGCCATGCTAGATGTTGTCAATGTGATAATTTGGTGGTGCAGTTTGGGCACCCTATTTACCCTTCTTGTACGATGTCAACGTTATTGAATAGCCGAACGTTTCAGAAAGGTATATTCTTAAAGAAATGGTGCGCCTGACGACGTTGCAGCGAGGATACAATTCAGCAGTGTTTGTTGTTCCACTGCGTAATTTCGTAGAGCCAGCACATCTCTGAGGTGGTTGCGTTATACAAGGGACGAACGTGCCTTGCAGCACGCGATTTGCAACCACGAGAACGGGCGAAAGAGAAGCCCAGCGATTTAATGATGAAGCGAACAAAGACCTTTCTTTGTTAACCGTTTTTAATGTGCGGCACAATACGTGTACCAAGTTCATTAGCAAGTGGGTTTATGGATGCGTTACACAATAGGAAGGAATCGCGTTATGCTCTTTACAACCCGCGTTGTTCGGCGCAATTAGACCGTGTTGCCTGCGTGGCTCGAGTTAATCGTATGCTGAAAACAACGCATCTGTCCCGGTTACCCTCCCCTGAAGGCAACCATCGTGCAAGTTAACGACGTCCAACCGAATCCTGTGTTTCAAGGCCACCACCACACCCGCGCAAGGCTTCTGTGCGAGCTCAGTGCTCAGTGCACCAAGTGTTCCTGAAGCTTCGCGAACGTCGCTCATTTTTCTGCCTCCATGAGGATCGTCGTCTTGAGCCTTCTGTTCGCAATCACTGTCTGCGATGCAGCGAACGGAACTCACGAGGTTCCTTCAAATGAAGCGAACAACAAGACGGCTGTGAAAGAGGGGTCCTCAAAAAAGAGTGAGAGGGCGTGTTTCCTTCCAAACGGTAAGCCCTTCTTTTGTACCATCGTATACCTCTCGAAGACGCCAATAGTAAATCGTTGGTGTTTTGTAACACACCATTGATTAACATTTGTAAGCATACACCATTTTATATCCAAACAAGAGAGAGGTACCACGGGAAGACAGTCCAACACAAGGCGTATGTCAGGCTGGACCCATCGTTTTCAATAATGCATTCCTCAGGACCCTGACGACGACAACTATCGAAGCGTTCCTTGCTCGACCACGGTTGATAACATGGTACAGCATTTTCACAATGTTATTCTCTCATTTCATGTCCTTTTATTACTCTCAGGGCCACTAAGGCGTTACAGAGAGGAGCGGGTTAACATAAAGAAGTGATAGTTTACATAAGCAGTTGTTGCACAATGTGATCAAACAAAGCATACCTGATGGAGACGCTGGCAGCAGACAGGCTGTTCCATCCCAGGCTTGTTCTATGCACAAATAAAGCGGAACACTGGTGATCTGTAAGCGAGGACACACGATTCGGGGCTGCAAGCAAGACCGTCAACGTTTAATGTGAAGCTTTCTTAGCCACTTTTTGCACTTTGGAAGTATATTCCAGCCGCTGTCGGCTGCGCAGCTGCACACTGATGTCAAAACGCCAAGCTCCTACAACTCATGGAAATTGTCGCACAGAGAGAAAAACAAATCACATGTCCGACGGCTGCTTTCAAGGCTGAGACTGCTATGGTCACGGATTTTTTTATTTATTATTTTTATTAACTGACACCTGATAATTATTGCAACAATGCCCTAGGGTACTAAGGAATATGTTATGTATTCGATAATCATCGTGACGGTTAACTTCTCTATAAATTGTGCGATGATCAGCAAATAAGTTTATACATCATACTCTATGCTATATATATAATGGCCGCCCATCTCATCCCGTGTGCACAGCATCGCTACGTGTCGCAGCGGAGGACGCTCGCTTCTACGCTGGCAGGAAGGCAAACATTGTCCGCAATGTGTGAACACACAACACGGGGAACAAGGGTATGCTGTGGACTATTTGAATAGCACCGGACTAGACTCGAGACGTTGAGGAAACCAAGTGCTCATCGTCACTCTTTTTTGTCCTCCTTCCTCTGTGCAGAGCAGCAGGCCAGAGCTAATTCGAATACTTAAGCTCAGGCCGGCATCTTTACGTTTCCTCTAATAAAACCTCTCTCTCTATGCTAGTGGCCACGTCGCTAATAAAATATTGAGAGTAACAATGGCTCAAATAAAGATCTCTACGGAACTTCCGATGTTACTGGTACAGGTTGACATGACATGTCTTTAATCAAAGTGGCTATTCCTCAGTTACCGAGCACGGCTTCTTGTTTCGTTATTACATTTTTGTGGCAAACAGAATGAAATCTCTTAGCAAGATCAAGTATTAACATTATCAATTTTACTGTGGTTATATATATATATACAATCCCAAGGTCATGAACTAAATTCAGCAAGATGCGTAATGGCTCATAAACAGCCACGGAGACCCTTTTGACGAGGTGATATGTTTCATAGTTATGTGCCCGAGCAAGGAGGTACTTGTTGAAAATGTTGGCCTGACGGCGTGTCTCCCGTTTTGAGCATGGGTATTACTTTTGCAACTTTCCAATCGTCCGGTATACCTATTTCATTGCAAACACCCTGCAACAAAGTTGCGGGTGCGCTCCAGTATTCAGTGAGACATCGGTATTAAAACAGCACAAAGATCAGTTCACAAGCGAAATGACTGAAGCGTTTTTCATTAGAGAACAGAAAGAGAATTGTATCAGCATATCACGCTTTATGAGTGTTAGTTTGATATCTTGGAGACGAGGCTTTGATCGCTGCTTTCGTCCCTTTTGTTTGTTTCTTCTGCCTTACATCGTGCATGCGTGGTTTCTTCTTGGTGCGTACTTATGCGTTCTTCTTTTCCAATAAAGTTCAGTTGTGAGATGAGCGCCGTGTTTTCGTGGTCCTTCTTCTCCATGTACATATGTGGTTTGCGCTTCCGTTCAGAAATTAAGCAGTGCTGAGTAAGGGACCAATGAGCACCGGACGCACAAGCTTTCCCACCTGACAACAGCGCCAGATTACGTGCCTATAGCGAGCGGAGGAATCGCCTCTTGCAGGAAATACGTTCACAATGCTCTCTCTAACCAGCGATGATATCGAGGTTTACACATTCCGCATATATATATAAATATATATTTTGAGCGCTAACTGTGCAGTTCATCATCGTCTTCATGTGTATATACCCATCCTCATAATCATCATCATTTTGTCGGGTTGGTGTTCGTGGGCTGTCTCGCGCTGTGCGACAATACAAGAGCTCTGCCTTCGTCTCGGGCGTCGTCTCACAAGTGGTGGAGCGTGCGTTGATATCCCCGTCCTCTTGCTCTACCGGTCACCCCTGGAGCTCCGCTCTGGTCGACGGTTGTGCTCGCCAACACCAGCCATGGCACAAACCACCGCATCCACTGCTGCCACTACCTCAGCTCCGCCAGCTGGGCCTATCTGGTCCGTCACCGCACCGCAACGCGACCCTCAGTTTTTTTTCTGGACTTCGCGGCGAAGACGTGGAAGACTGGCTTGACCAGTACGACAGGGTGAGCGCTTGCAACCATTGGGACGAGTCACACAAGCTCCGCTATGTTGCCTTCTACCTGGGGCAGGTCGCCCAAACTTGGTTTTTCAACCATGAGCGCGACTTCCCTGATTGGTCAGCATTTACTGCGCAGCTGCGACAGATATTTGGCACATCTGCTGGGCACTCCGAAGTAGCGAAACAGAAGCTCGCTACCCGCATCCAGGGAGCCGAGGAATCCTATACCTCCTACATTGAAGACGTTCTGGCCCTCTGCCGTCGCGCTCAGAGTGACATACCCGAAGCGAAACGTATCCGCCATATCCTGAAGGGCATCAACTCCATTGCATTTCACGCCCTTGTTATTGAGAACCCCACTTCCGTTAGTGACATCATCACGACTTGCCAACGACTTGCTACGATCTGCTCCTTTCGTCTTCCACGCGCCTCCTGCGACGCTCACCTTACCGACACCGACGCATTGCGAGCGCTCATCCGCATCATTGTGCGAGAGGAGCTTCACGGCCATGCTCCGGCCAACACCGCCATTGCGTCTTTGCGCCTTCCTCCTCCTCCCAGTTTGCGCGAGATCATTAAAGAAGAACTGGCGTCCATGCCAAGTGTCACACATGCCCGGTCCCCTGCGCCTGTTTGTGCAGCTTCTTACGCCGAGATTGCTTCGCGGCCTGCGGTCCCAGTTCCGTCTGCACCTGCCACCGCTGTCCGCGACCACCTGGACTCGATGGCAGCGAAGGCCCCCGTGCAACCATACGACTCTACCTGGTGCCCTTCCCGCCCAGTATGTTTCTACTGTGGCATACGTGGTCATATCTCCCGTTTCTGCCGCCGGCGCCAGCACGATGAACGACGTGGCTATTCCGCCTATGAGAGAGACTATGTGCCCAGATCGGACGCCTACGTTCCAGGACCCTATATATCCTCGTCACGTCGCTCACCCTCACCTCCGTTGTCCCAAAACATGTCCCGGTCTTCTCGCTCACCCCGTCGTCGTTCCCCGTCTCCGTTCCGCCGTACTTCATCGCCCCTGCGTCCTGCCTCCACTTCTTTCGACAACCATCCGGAAAACTAGACGCTGCAGTTTTTGGAGGAGAAACTGCTTGTTTGCGAACTGTCCCAATTCCTCCTGCTCGCCCGACTAATTTACTCGCTGTTTGTGTGGAAGGTGTTTCTGTCGACGCTTTTATTGACACTGGCGCCGCCATCTCTGTTATTCATCGCGAACTATGCTTCCGTCTACGAAAAGTGCAAACTCCGTATTTTGGTCCGGTATTATGTGGCGCCAATGACAGTCCGTTTTACCCTACCGGACAGTGTACTGCCTGTGTCCTCATCGACGGAATTCGCCATCATATACAGTTTACTGTGCTCTCGTCGTGCGCTCATCCGATCATTTTAGGCTGGGATAAGAATTCTTGTCAGCTGCATCGGCTGTCATTTCGTGCGGACAACCACTGATACATATTACGGACACCGAGCTCTCTGATGCTGCCGATACCTCGCCGCCCCACCTTGTCACAGCGGCAGATTTTGTTCTTCCGCCCGGCCAAGCCCGCATTCTCACCATTAGATCAAGCGAAAATATCGACGGCGACGCAGTGGTTTCCCCTTCTCAGCGCTGCATTTTTCGGGGAATCGCCATCGCTTCTTGTCTAGTGCGTTTCTCACGCGGCTGCGCCAGTCTGACCGCCTACAACACGACATCAGAGCCACTTCTGCTGCCGGAGGGGTCCACTGTTGCCATGCTTATCGACGCAGCACCACTATGTGTCGTCACTGCTTCGCCTCTTTCCTCCTTCGCCGACTGTGCGCCCTCGGACGGTTCACCCAGTGCTCTCAGGGCCACTGTGAGTTCAGATCTGAGCCCAACTCAGACTGATGCCTTGCTGACCGTCTTAAAGAAACACCAACCTTGCTTTGACGTGTGTTCGGATGGCTTGGGTAAAACAACCATGGCCACTCATCACATCGAAACCGATGGATCCCGCGTCATTCGTCGCCGCCCTTACCGTGTATCGTCTGCTGAACGGGAAGTTATAGAAGACCAAGTCAACGACATGCTCGCACGGAACGTTATAAGGCCTTCAGCAAGCCCTTGGTCGTCTCCTGTTGTCCTGGTTAAAAAAAAAGGACGGTTCGGTACGCTTTTGCGTCGATTATAGGGCACTAAACAAAATTACCCGTAAGGATGTATATCCTATGCCCCGTATTGACGATGCTTTGGATACCTTACAAGGTGCCGAATACTTTTCGAGCCTCGACTTGCGTTCTGGATATTTGCAGATCCCGATGCATGAGCCCGACAAAGAGAAAACGGCGTTTGCAACACCTGATGGCCTTTTCGAATTCAACGTAATGCCTTTTGGTCTGTGCAATGCGCCAGCCACATTTGAACGAATGATCGATACCGTACTACGCGGCCTCAAATGGAAAACCTGCCTATGTTACCTGGACGACATTGTCATCTTTTCATCCAGCTTCTCCCAGCACCTAGAACGCTTAGACGACGTCCTCACGTGTCTAGCCAAGGCCAGTCTCCAGCTCAATACTAAGAAATGTCGATTTGCGAGCCGCAGCATCAAAGTATTAGGTCACGTGGTCAGCAAGCACTGCATTGAGCCAGATCCCGACAAGGTCGCTGCTGTACAGCATTTCCCAACACCAACCACACCTAAAGACCTTCGCAGCTTTCTCGGATTAGCGTCGTACTTCCGCCGCTTTGTCCATGGCTTCGGGACTATCGCAGCTCCTCTTCATAAACTCCTGACCACGACCACACCCTTTACCTGGACGGATGAATGCGAAGCCGCCTTTCAGACCCTCAAGCGATGCCTCACATCAGGACCAATGCTTCGTCACTTTGATCTGTGGGGATCGAGGTGCCTTCCCGCGCCTCGTCCCCCAGCTCGCGCGTGGCGCTTAGCTCGATCCCCGGGAACTGCCGCCGTAACGGCAACATGGCGGACATGGCGAGCGCGCCGGACTTACTTTCCCGCGCAAACCGTGCTTCTCCCCCCCGGGATTGGACTTGCCCCGCGAGACACGTCACTGGGACGCGCCCTGATTGGCCTCCCGCGCGGCGGCCCCCGGGCACCCTCTCCACCCGAGCTCTCGTCCGCTGAGCGCTTCCTCGCCGCGAGAGAGGCTCTCAGGCTCGCAACGAGGTGGTTACATGAGACCTTTGTTCTCGCGACTCCTCGTTATCGCGCTTGGCGGACCGCTACCCGGTTAGCCCTAGCGCAGCGGGCGCGCGTACTCGATCGGTCTTGCGGCGAGCCTTGGCCCGTAAGCGCCGTGACTGTAGCACTGAGCTGTACCTTGGGTGAATAAACCCGTGTTTGTTGGCGATCTGACTCCGGAGCCTTCTCTGCGCCGTGTCGGAGAGTCGACGAACCCTGCCGTAGCGCCTTTGTGCGTTGCGGAGTGGAGGAGCGTCGTGCCCTTTCCTGACCGTCGCTCGTAGGGTAAGCCTTGTGCAAACCCATCTCCACAGATCCCACAGCCTCTACGATCCTCCACACTGACGCAAGTGGGCATGGAATAGGCGCTGTCCTACTGCAGCGGAACCACGCCTGTGAAGAGCAAGTCGTGGCCTACGCGAGTCGTACTCTTTCTCCTGCTGAGCGAAACTATACTATCACCGAACAAGAATGCCTCGCCATCGTATGGTCCATACAAAAGTTTCGCTCCTATTTATATGGCCGCCAATTCACAATTGTGACTGACCACCATGCTCTGTGCTGGTTGTCCTCCCTGAAGAATTTGTCCGGACGCCTCGACCGTTGGGTTCTGCGTTTGAAGGAGTACGACTACACTGTCACATATAGGTCTGGCAGGCAACATCAAGATGCTGACGCTTTATCTCGTTGCCCGCTGTCGCCAAATGCCCATGTCTCACCTTCCCTCCGTTCGGCACCGCCCAGCCAACCGACCACAACCATGGCCCCGGTACGGTTCGTGACCTCGGTCGACATTCTGTCTTCCGAAGACCTTACCTCCCTCCAACGTGCAGATACGTACTGCCGCACAATTATCGACCGGCTCACTGGCTTATCCCGTCCTCCCAACAGCCGCTTAAGACGACAACTGGCACGGTTTAAACTTCATGATGGCTCATTATTGCGGCAAGTTTACCACCCTACCGGTCACCGATGGGTCCCAGTCGTCCCTCGCGCACTTCGACTGCAAATTTTACAAGCTTTTCACGACGACGCAACGGCTGGCCACTTAGTATTTCATAAAACCTACGACCGCATTAAGACTCGCTGTTTCTGGCCTGGCCTGTCTACTAGTGTTGCCAAGTACGTCAGTTCGTGTGCGTCATGCCAACATCGCAAACGTTCGACCTCTCTTCCCGCCGGCCCTTTACAACCATTGCCGTGCCCGTCCGTTCCCTTTGAATTCGTGGGAATTGACTTATACGGACCCCTTCCGCTTACACCCGTGGGTCACCGCTGGATTGTCACCGCCGTGGATCATCTCACTCGCTACGCGGAGACGGCAGCTCTTCCTTCTGGTGCGGCCTCTGAGGTGGCCGAGTTTGTCCTGCAAGCTATTATCTTGCGCCACGGTGCCCCTCGTGTTCTGCTAAGTGACCGTGGCAAGACATTTCTTTCCCATGTTCTTGCTGAAGTCCTGCAAGCCTCAAACACCATCCATAAGACCACCTCGGCGTACCATCCCCAGACCAATGGTCTTACCGAGCGTTTCCATCGAACTCTGTCCGACATGATCTCCATGTATGTGAAACCCGACCACACAAACTGGGACACTATACTTCCTTTCGTCATGTTTGTATATAATACTGCCGTTCAACGCACAACAAACTACAGCCCCTTTTTCCTCGTGTACGGCCGTGTACCGTCTTTCGTTTTGGACACCACTTTTCTCTCTACGCCTTCTAGTCCATCCACATCTCTACCAGAGGAGTTCACCGCCCGCGTCGCCCACTGCCGCGAAATTGCGCGCGCCCACACCGCGACCATTCAGGACAAGAGGAAAGTCCGTTGTGATGCGACCCGTCGTGTCATGTCGTTCCGCCCAGGCGACGAAGTGCTCCTGTGGACACCTGTTCGAGTGCCAGGGCTCTGTGAAAAATTTCTTCACAGGTATCGCGGCCCATATACCGTGCTTGAAAGAACATCTGCCGTGAACTATCGCGTAGCTCCTGTTACCTCGGTTACTGACCGCCGTTGCCGCAGCACTGAAATTGTTCACGTCTCTCGCCTGAAGCCGTATCTTCGGCGTTCCGACCGTTTCTGACTCGCTGCCTTACCGGCCGCTTTCGTGAGGGGGGGAAGCTAGTGTGAGCGCTAACTGTGCAGTTCATCATCGTCTTCATGTGTATATACCCATCCTCGTAATCATCATCATTTTGTCGGGTTGGTGTTCGTGGGCTGTCTCGCGCTGTGTGTCAATATAAGAGCTCTGCCTTCGTCCCGGGCGTCGTCTCACAATATATATGATGTGTGTCATCAATCAGGTAATCGAGAAATCTGCGGAGTACAATAAACCTCTCTATACGGCTTTCCTAGATTATGAAAAGACATTTGATTCAGTAGAGATACCAGCAGTCATGCGTAATCAAGGAGTACAAGAGGCATATCTTGGAAAATATCTACAAAGATTCTCCCCAAGAAAAGACGAAAATTACCTATCAGTTAAGAATGGGGTCAGGCACCATCTCTCTGTTCAATACCAACTAGCCCAAATTCTCTTTACTAAATTTGTTCTTGACGCCAATTCAGACGCTTAGAAATAACGGACCTGACCTGGTTTCTTCGATAGACTTGCCTAAATGGTGAATGCGTTCAATAGTTGCAGCTTCCACATCAAGCGTGTCATGAATTATTTTTTCTTTAACTGTATCTTCTAACTGTATCCCCCGTCTACCTCGGAGATACCCTAGCCAATCAAATATCTACTGCGATTCTCCAAGTCATCGATTTTTCTTTGAAATGTTTCAGTCTTGCGATTCATACTAATAACCTCGTTTTAGCAAGCGTCAGGTTTTCTTCCCAGTATTATTAACGCGTCTAATTCGGGTTCTAAAACAACGAGTCACTTTTTCCTAATGTCCTGGATGTCGGCAGCAATTCCCTTAAATTCTTTAACGATCTGAGCAAGGTCTGATCCTGGGTTGGTTTCAGTCTACCCTCTCAACAATAGCGGCCTTCTTAAAGGGACACTAAAGGTTCAAAATATTAAGGGGAAGCTCGGGGGCTCGTATCTAAATACAGGGGAAAGGAGAATTCGTTTTTTCGTGCCGCCCACTTGCCGCTCACTGGCCGCTCGAAGCACCTTGCGTGTATTCGCGGGCTTCTTTCACACTCAGAAAAACACTTTGATGTAGCACGTATTGAGCAACAAAAAGCTGTATCGGGAGTTTTTCACGTTGCGCTACAATTCTGTCACTCACACATTTAATCTAATAATATTTGAGAAGTTTATCAATTAATTAAGACTAATTATGTAACTACGCGGAATGCAAAAAAAAAAAGCGGAGTATCTCTTAGCGACGGCAAACGACATTACCTTGGTTCTGTCCGGCTGCGTGGCATTTGCATATTTTTAATTCTTGGTGCATGATACTTGGGACACCCTGTATACTGTGCTTTTGCATGCCTACTTGTAGAGACGAAGGACATACTGTGTACGGTTTTCCTGCAGGACCACAGCATAAAGAAAAATGCGAGGAGTTCGAGAATCACTGGGTCAACAGGACAGGAGGCGGAAAGGACGAGCCCAGTCCGAACTACGACCATATGGTGAGCGGATTTCCCGGAGTGGAAGAGATCGAGCGAAAGCGAACTGAGCATTTTGTGCTTGTGCGAAGCAGTGGTTCAACAGAGGCATTTGTCTTGGTTAGGGCCCCTGCTGAAACCAATACGACTTCTCGTGGGCTACGTCCTCTGCCTCCGTCTTTTGTTCGCCCACTCCACCTTTCTGTCCCCGATTTATTTTAAGTGAAACTGCGTTTTACTGTGAACAGCACTGTCGGAGCAGTTTTTAATTCAATCAAAAATATGAGCTGAACCCGACGGTCTGAAAATGTGGGTCGTTCCCATGAGTATGAGCCACTGGGTGTGCGCCGTTCTTCTTTGTGGGGTTTTACGTGCCTCTTTGAGGTCAACTTATCACTGGGGTGGCAGCGCCAGATGTGTCCGGAGGGAAGCCCGGCTACAGTACGCATCACACATGACGCGTTTCGGCTATTCGCACACCTCGGTAGACATCGTAGATTAATTAGTTCTGCGAGAATTTCTTCCTCCAGATTGCATAGATGAAATAACTTTCCGCAGTCAAATGGACACAATTACTTATAAAGAACCACTAATGCACAGACGCTGAAAGCCATCTTAGGTATCAAGCTTTTTGACGTATCTGCATTCCATAAGGTTAGGGGACTCTCTCGCATCCCCTGACTTTTTTCCCGCATGGCGCGCGTGTCCTGGAATCTGGTTTCTCCACGCGGCCAAGGGAGTGAATGAGTATTAGCTACGACGAGAGATGGCGCGAGTGTTTCGAGGCTAACGCCATGTGACGGCGCGCATACTTGGTCGCAAGAGGAAATCGCTGCGACCCGCAGAGGGCTTCCTAACAACCTGTTCGCCGGACTCGACCCGCGAACGTCATAGGGCGAAGTGTGCAGGTGAGTGCGAGTGCGAGTGAGTGCCAGTGAGTGTGAGTGCAGGTGAGTGCGAGTGAGTGCCAGTGAGTGTGAGTGGAGGTGAGTGCGAGTGAGTGCCAGTGAGTGTGAGTGCAGGTGAGTGTGAGTGCGAGTGAGTGCCAGTGAGTGTGAGTGCAGGTGAGTGCGAGTGCGAGTGAGTGCCAGTGAGTGTGAGTGCAGGTGAGTGCGAGTGCGAGTGAGTGCCACTGAGTGTGAGTGCAGGTGAGTGCGAGTGAGTGCCTGTGAGTGGAGGTGAGTGCGACTGCGAGTGAGTGCCAGTGAGTGTGAGTGCAGGTGAGTGCGAGTGAGTGCCAGTGAGTGTGAGTGGAGGTGAGTGCGAGTGAGTGCCAGTGAGTGTGAGTGCAGGTGAGTGCGAGTGCGAGTGAGTGCCAGTGAGTGTGAGTGCAGGTGAGTGCGAGTGCGAGTGAGTGCCAGTGAGTGTGAGTGCAGGTGAGTGCGAGTGAGTGCCAGGGAGTGTGAGTGCAGGTGAGTGCGAGTGCGAGTGAGTGCCAGTGAGTGTGAGTGCAGGTGAGTGCGAGTGAGTGCCAGTGAGTGTGAGTGCAGGTGAGTGCGAGTGCGAGTGAGTGCCAGTGAGTGTGAGTGCAGGTGAGTGCGAGTGAGTGCCAGGGAGTGTGAGTGCAGGTGAGTGCGAGTGCGAGTGAGTGCCAGTGAGTGTGAGTGCAGGTGAGTGCGAGTGCGAGTGAGTGCCTGTGAGTGTGAGTGGAGGTGAGTGCGAGTGAGTGCCAGTGAGTGTGAGTGGAGGTGAGTGCGAGTGAGTGCCAGTGAGTGTGAGTGCAGGGGTGAGTGGCAGTGAGTGTGAGTGAAGGTGAGTGCGAGTGAGTGCCATTGATGGTGAGTGCAGGTGAGTGCGAGTGGTGCCAGTGAGTGTGAGTGCAGAGTGAGTGCGAGTGAGTGCCAGTGAGTGTGTAGTGCAGGTGAGTTGCGAGTGAGTGCCAGTGAGTGTGAAGTGCAGGTGAGTGCGAGCGCGATTGAGTGCCAGTGAGTGTGAGTGCAAGTGAGTGCGAGTGAGTGCCAGTGAGTGTGAGTGCAGGTGAGTGCGAGTGAGTGCCAGTGAGTGTGAGTGCAGGTGACGTGCGAGTGAGTGCCAGTGAGTGTGAGTGCAGTGAGTGCGAGTGCGAGTGAGTGCCAGTGAGGTGAGTGCAGGTGAGTGCGAGTGAGTGCCAGGGAGTGTGAGTGCAGGTGAGTGCGAGTGCGAGTGAGTGCCAGTGAGTGTGAGTGCAGGTGAGTGCGAGTGCGAGTGAGTGCCTGTGAGTGTGAGTGGAGGTGAGTGCGAGTGAGTGCCATTGAGTGTGAGTGCAGGTGAGTGCGAGTGCGAGTGAGTGCCAGTGAGTGTGAGTGCAGAGTGCGAGTGAGTGAGTGAGGTGAGTGCCAGTGAGTGTGAGTGCAGGTGAGTGCGAGTGCGAGTGAGTGCCAGTGAGTGTGAGTGCAGGTGAGTGCGAGTGCGAGTGAGTGCCAGTGAGTGTGAGTGCAGGTGAGTGTGAGTGCGAGTGAGTGCCAGTGAGTGTGAGTGCAGGTGAGTGCGAGTGCGAGTGAGTGCCAGTGAGTGTGAGTGCAGTGAGTGCGAGTGAGTGCCAGTGAGTGTGAGTGCAGGTGAGTGCGAGTGAGTGCCAGTGAGTGTGAGTGCAGGTGAGTGCGAGTGCGAGTGAGTGCCAGTGAGTGTGAGTGCAGGTGAGTGCGAGTGCGAGTGAGTGCCAGTGAGTGTGAGTGCAGTGGTGGCTAGTGCGAGTGAGTGCCAGGGAGTGTGAGTGCAGGTGAGTGCGAGTGCGAGTGGCCAGTGAGTGTGAGTGCAGGTGAGTGTGAGTGCGAGTGAGTGCCAGTGAGTGTGAGTGCAGGTGAGTGCGAGTGCGAGTGAGTGCCAGTGAGTGTGAGTGCAGGTGAGTGCGAGTGAGTGCCAGGGAGTGTGAGTGCAGGTGAGTGCGAGTGCGAGTGAGTGCCAGTGAGTGTGAGTGCAGGTGAGTGCGAGTGCGAGTGAGTGCCTAGTGAGTGTGAGTGCAGGTGAGTGCGAGTGAGTGCCAGTGAGTGTGATGGCAGGTGAGTGCGAGTGAGTGGCCATTGAGTGTGAGTGCAGGTGAGTGCGAGTGCGAGTGAGTGCCAGGGTGGAGTGCAGTGAGTGCAGGTGAGTGCGGGAGTGAGTGCGAGTGAGTGCCAGTGAGTGTGAGTGCAGGTGAGTGCGAGTGCGAGTGAGTGCCAGGTGAGTGTGAGTGCAGGGTGAGTGCGAGTGCGAGTGAGTGCCAGTGAGTGTGAGTGCAGGTGAGTGCGAGTGCGAGTGAGTGCCAGTGAGTGTGAGTGCAGGTGAGTGCGAGTGCGATGAGGCCAGTGAGTGTGAGTGCAGGTGAGGTGCGAGTGAGTGCCAGGGAGTGTGAGTGCAGGTGAGTGCGAGTGCGAGTGAGTGCCAGTGAGTGTGAGTGCAGGTGAGTGCGAGTGCGAGTGAGTGCCAGTGAGTGTGAGTGCAGGTGAGTGCGAGTGCGAGTGAGTGCCAGTGAGTGTGAGTGCAGGTGAGTGCGAGTGCGAGTGAGTGCCAGTAGTGGAGTGTGAGTGCGAGTGAGTGCCAGTGAGTGTGAGTGGAGGTGAGTGCGAGTGAGTGGCAGTGAGTGTGAGTGCAGGTGAGTGCGAGTGCGAGTGAGTGCCAGTGAGTGTGAGTGCAGGTGAGTGCGAGTGCGAGTGAGTGCCAGTGAGTGTGAGTGCAGGTGAGTGCGAGTGAGTGCCAGTGAGTGTGAGTGTGAGTGCGAGTGAGTGAGTGCCAGTGAGTGTGAGTGCAGGTGAGTGCGAGTGCGAGTGAGTGCCAGTGAGTGAGTGCCAGTGAGTGTGAGTGCAGGTGAGTGCGAGTGCGAGTGAGTGCCAGTGAGTGTGAGTGCAGGTGAGTGCGAGTGAGTGCCAGTGAGTGTGAGTGCAGGTGAGTGCGAGTGCGAGTGAGTGCCAGTGAGTGTGAGTGCAGTGAGTGCGAGTGCGAGTGAGTGCCAGTGAGTGAGTGCCAGTGAGTGTGAGTGCAGGTGAGTGCGAGTGCGCGTGAGTGCAGGTGAGTGCGAGTGCGAGTGAGTGCCAGTGAGTGTGAGTGCAGAGTGAGTGCGAGTGAGTGCGAGTGCGAGTGAGTGTGAGTGCAGGTGAGTGCGAGTGCGAGTGAGTGTGAGTGGAGGTGAGTGCGAGTGAGTGCCAGTGAGTGTGAGTGCAGGTGAGTGCGAGTGCGAGTGAGTGCTGAGTGAGTGTGAGTGAGTGCGAGTGCAGTGAGTGCCAGTGAGTGGGAGTGCGAGTGAGGTGCGAGTGAGTGCCAGTGAGTGGTGAGTGTGAGTGAGGTGAGTGCGAGTGAGTGCCAGTGAGTGTGAGTGGAGTGAGTGCGTGAGTGCGAGTGAGTGTGCAGTGTGAGTGGAGTGAGTGCCAGTGTGAGTGTGCGTGTGTGCCAGTGAGTGTGAGTGGAGTGCGAGTGAGTGCCAGTGAGTGTGAGTGGAAGTGAGTGTGCAGGAGTGTGAGTGCCGGTGAGTGTGAGTGGATGAGTGGAGTGATGTGAGTGTGGGGAGTGTGAGTGCCAGTGAGTGAGTGAGTGTGAGTGGAGGTGAGAGCCAATGAGTGTGAGTGGAAGTGAGTGTGAACGTGGTGAGTGCTTGTGAGTGTGAGTGGAGATGAGTGTGAACGTGACTGAGTGCTGTGAGTGTGAACGTGGTGAGTGCTTCTGGGTGTGAGAGGTGAGTGTGAACGTGAGTGTGAGTGCAGGTGAGTGTGAACATGAGTGAGTGGTTGTGAGTGGAAGTGAGTGTGAACGTGGTGAGTGCTTGAACCATAAGCAGAGGTGATATCGGTTCACCTTGCTTGCGTAAAAATGGAGGCACGTTGTGTGTACAAGCTCACCCGCGGTGGTGACTTATGGCGCTAGCAGATTGTGCACGCCAAGATAGAAACCACTAAGGTCGTAATAATCCAAGGATCAGGCATGAGACAATGTATAATGAGATGAGCGGATATATTGCGATAGCAATTATATGGACACTCCAAGCGAACTTCTGCCGTGGTTGTGGACGTCGTTGTGAGGTTCCGTATAAAGTCCAAACACGGTAAAATCGTCGCAGCGTGCCGGCGGTAGGCTGCATGTGCGAGTGCAAGCTTGCGAGGGTCAGCCGAAACTTGCTGCTCAATCTCGCGCGCGCGAGGGAAAAGGCGTGGCGGACGCACGCTGCTTCTGTCGCGCGTCCGGCATTGGGGGGGGGGGGGGGGGGGGGGGGGGTCGTCTTGCTCCGGCGGCGGCCGCGTGGGTGTCGTATCTCGAAAGCGATCTGCGACGTGGAAAAAGGGCGCGCGCGCGCGCCTCCCCTTCAAAGCGACTTGCGACGTGAACTATGTTCAAGTAGAGCCGGTAACTTCGTATGCGCCGTGTTTTCGACGTTTAGTTCGCTTTGAAGCGAGAGGCGGCACGAAGGTGAATTCGCTCGCGGCTATAGCTGCGCCTCCAGCGTTCTGACAGCGAGTTTCCGCGGTCATTGAGCGAGATGCGTTCATGTTTACCTGTTCGCGCGTGACACCGTTTGTCTATTTAGTTAGTAGGCGAATGTGTACAAGTTTATACGGCCCATTAAACTACTAGCCTTGCTTCGTATAGCTCTCTACTAATTAGCTATCGCAATCGAAGCTTCGCCTTTCGGGCGAAACTGCGACATTTTCTTTAATACACCAGGGAATATGTATGGGCTGGAGCGCTGATGGCAGACATATCCAAATCATGACCGGCAAATTTTGCCATGACTTCCACTGAGTGAAGGCGTTTAATACCGTGTGATTTGCTACAGCTTCGCTGGTCATCCGCCTTCAGAGGGTGGAATGACTCCTCATTTTCTTCCTGCTTCCCTCTTAAACGTACACATACAGGCTCCTTATATAAACAGATAGAGCGGAAGAGGGACTAGCCAAGTTAGCACAGAGTAAGAGACACGCACGCTCGCATACATGGAGAAAAAGCGAAGATGCAATGATAGATACCGCTTTGTTCTCCCTTTTGTGTTTGTTTCAGCGTTAAGTGGTTGACTAAGTGTACGGACCA